>NW_004444020.1:2445595-2479904 GCF_000243295.1 Trichechus manatus latirostris
AACAACATGTGTACTACTGTTTCATGAGAAACTATTTGTTCTGTAAGCCTTCACCTGAAGTACAATAAAATATAAAAAAAAAAAAAAAACACAGGTAAACATCTTTCTAGTATTCTCTGCTTTCAGCCAAGATGCATCTAACCTCAGCAATGTTATCCCTCATTCCAGGTCCTCTTCCGAATCTGGCTTGAATTTCTGGCAGTTCCTTGTAGATGTACTGCTGCAACCACTTTTTAATTATCTTCTGCAAAATTTTACTTGTGTGTAATATTAATGATATTGTTTAATAATTTCCCCCATTCTGCTGGATCACCTTTCTTTGTACTGGGCACAAATATGGATCTCTTCCAGTCGGTTGACCAGGTAGCTATCTTCCAAAATTCTTGGCATAGACAAGTGAGCACTTCCAACGCTGCATTGTTTGTTGAAACATCTACATTGGTATTCTGTCAATTCCTGGAGCCTTGTTTTTCACCAGTGCCTTCAGTGCAGCTTGGACTTCTTCCTTTAGTACCATCAGGTCTTGATTTGCTACCTCCTGAAATGGTTGATAGTCAATCCATTCTTTTTGGTACGGTGACTCTGTATATTCCATCTTCTTTTGACGCATCCTGCATCGTTCAATATTTTGCCCGTAGAATCCTTTAATATGGTAACTCGAGGCTTAAATTTTTACTTCTGTTCTTTCAGCTTGAGAAATGCCGAGTGTTCTTCCCTTTCCATTTTCTAACTCCAGGAGTTTGCACATTTCATGATAATACTTTACTTTGTCTTCTCAAGCTGCCCTTTGAAATCGTCTGTTCAAGTCTTTTACTTCATCATTTCTTCCATTCACTTTAACTATTCTACACTTAAGAGTAAGTTTCAGAATCTCTTCTGACATCCATCTGGTCTTTTCTTTCTTTCCTATCTTTTTTAATGACCTTCTGCTTTCTTCCTGTATGATAGCCTTGATGTCATCTCACAACTCATCTGTTTTTCGGTCATTAATGTTCAATGTGTCCAACCTATTCTTGAGATGGTCCAAATTCAGGGCTTCAGCTCCAGTGGAAGTCTTTCTCTCTCCATCGGCTCTAGAGGAAGCTCCTTTTCATCAGTCTTCCCCTGGACTAGGAGCTTCTCGTGCAGCAACCCCGGGTCCAGAAGGATGCACTCTGCTCCTGGTGCTGCTTTCTTAGTAGTATCTCTCTGCTCTCTCTCTGCTTGCTTCTCTCTTTTATATCTCAAAAGACTGTAGATTGAGTCCTGCCTCATTAACATAACTGTGGCCTCCCACTTCATTAACATCATAGAGGTAGGATTTACAACACATAGGAAAATCACATCAGATGACAAAATGGTGAACAATCACATGATACTGGGAATCATGACCTAGCTGAGGTGATACACATATTTTGGGGGACACAATTCAATCCATGATGATTGGTGTGCATGTATCTGAGTCCCTGCTTTCAAGCCTCTCGGGTATACATCTAGGAGTGGAATTTCTAAGTCAATTTTTGAGTTCTAGGTTTTTTCCATTGATTTTTGTTCTTCCATTTGTTCAGTTACATGAGGCAAAAAATTCACTTTCTTGCCTAAGATCAATCAAATTAGATTTCTGTCACTTGCTACCAAAATAATCCTGAATACTAAAGTGAAAAACTGTCTTTACAGAAGGTACCAAGTGCCCTCCTAAAGGAGGCTCCAACATCAGAGGTTCATAGGTGGGATCTTGATCAGGAGCCAGAATGGTGGTCATGTACGTGGACTGAGGCACCACTCCTCCCTCAATGCCAAGCTACATATGTGGAAAATGCCCCGCACTGTCAGGAAAAGTAACAGTGGCAGCCGTGGAGATGTGATGCTCAGATCTGTCTTCAAGAACAAACTTGTTGGTAAGTTCCAAGGAGTGCAGTTAGCTGACAGATTCCAGATGCAGTGCCTTTGAGATCCAGTGTAGTGTTTGAACTGGGGCCACATTCTTCTTGAGCAGCCCAGGCCAGTGACTGAGCAAGGTAGGGGTATTAGGGCCTGGACATTTCTGCCCATTCAGGATTCCTCTATTGCATCAGAGATCCCCATTTTGTAGGCTGAGACTTTCTCTGGGTTGCAACATAGTCTGAGCCTCTTCATACCCTATCCTCTTTTCTTCTACCTTTCCTTTCCCAGGTATTGGACCTGTATCACAGTCTGAAGAGCTTCTCTAACTATTTCTGCTCTCTTTCCTCTTTAATAGACATTTTCTCCAATAAATAGTTTGTGATTCTAACCCTATCTTGGCATCTGCTTCCTGGAGAAGCTAACCAACATATTAGCCAAGTGCAGGGCAAGGCCAATAGCCCTCATGCTGTCTGGGGGCCAATATGAAGGCAAAAGCATGAAAACCAAAAGCTCGTTGCCATTGAGTCGATTCTGACTCATAGCGACCCTACGGGACAGAGTAGAACTGCCCCATGGAGTTTCCAAGGAATGGTTGGTGGATTCGAACTGCCAATCTTTCAGTCAGCAGCTGAGCTCTTAACCACTGAGCAACCAGGGCTCCAAGAAAGCATGGGACACAGGCAAACTGGAAGGAGGGGAGGCTCGTGGAGGATCCATAGTTTCAGGACAACTACCTGTTCGTGTTTGGTGGGCAGCTTAGATCCTCTGTTGAAGGGAAGAGAGAGAGAAGCTGCAGAAGGCAATCAATAGCAGCAATGATGGAAATAAAGCAGAGCTGAGGACCATCTTTCCTCCTGCTCCCTTGCTGGGGCTTTGTATGCATAGCCATAAATAAGATACTTATAACTCTGGATTCCTACAGTTTGCTTATCACATATTCGTTTAACTACTGCACTGATTCCCATAATGCTGGCTATAAGTGCACAAAGCTCTTGGCATTTCCTGAAAAAGGAGAGATGAATTATCTTTCCTCACAAGAGTATGTTCTGTCTGTTATGTCGGAGACCATAGACATCCCCCTTAGAAAGCTGTCTCAGACTGCAGTAACACCGCCTGGTCCAGCACTAATCATTTCAGGTCTGACACATTGTGATCTTACTTTTCACTGTGATGCTACCCTGGCCAGATACTCCTATCCCACCACTCTGTAAATTTTTCTATCCTTGCCTGACAAAATGAAAAGAATAAGGGTTTCGGAGTTAGATAGACCTGAGTTCGCATTCTTTGCACTGCACTTTTTAGCTATGTGCCCTTTAAGTATGTTGTGGGGATTAGATAAGATGTATCATGTGACTGGCAGAGTTCAGGGCATACAGTAGGCACTCCATAAATGTTAATGCCCTCCCTTTCTCTCCCTCCCCTCTAAGGAATTTCCACCTCTAATACCCGGAGTTCACGCTCTGACTTTGCCTTCATAATCACCATCTGTTACCCTTCTCTTTCAGCCCTTGTACAATTTCCCCCTGGCCCACCTCATCTTCCACCTGTTCCCTTCATAACCACAACCGTAACGGGGGTTTTACAATTTCCTCCACCTGTCCCTCAGCCAGGGTGTCCCATATTTCCCCCCTCTAATACGAAGAAATTGTCTCGACACCATAATTAACAACATAATACTAATGATATGGTGGAGCAGTAGAGTGCTGGAGCTAGCTCATACCAGACTGAGAGAGCCAATTGTTAAATCTTCAGGAATTTTGCAGGCTGGTTGTTAAACGTAGCCATTATTAAAAGTTAAAATTAAATAAATTATATTAAAAACAAAGGTAACAAGTACTTAAAATTCATTACTTTCTAATAATTTTGCTAGATTTTATTATTATCTATGCTCTTGAGGTTATTTACACTTACTGTATCTGTATTATGGAAATACTATATAATGGTATATAATGGGGTACTCACCTTTTCCCAATTCCATGTTCGATGGCAACACCTTGGTAGCTTGCAATCAGCCGTGATGGGAGCATACATGCCAAGGGAATTCAGAAAATTCTTAAAAACAAACTGAGGACTTTCTAAATGGGCATTGTGTTACCCTGGGATTTTCATGATACCACAATAAATTGTGAAATTTCTTTAATACAAGAGGTATCAATAGGAGTAGGAGAGCAGGGCCAGAAACTTGGGCAGGAGAAAGAAAAGCTTTTCAATAGCTTAGGAATTGGCCCATATAAAGGCAGGTAAATGATGCTATAAAATGATTTACCTTCCAGGTCCCCAACTATAACTCTGAGGACACCTAGTAATCAAGTGAGAAATAACATAGAGTTAATATTAGACATTTTAAAATTTCTTTTCTGATTTTAACAGGAATATCTATTCACTATAATAAGTTTGGAAAGTAGGAAAGAGCAGAAAGAATATGAAACCACCTATAATCTCATGACCCAGGAAAAAAATCACCATTAAAATGTTAGTATATCATCATTTAGTCTTTTCTTCAACACACATTTACAAAAAATGAGATGGGATTTTTTGGCAGCTGTCAGTTTGTTCCTTTACCTTTGAAATACAATAGACCCACTATATTGTTTTTTCTGCAAGACTGTTATCAAGATGAAATACAAGATGATAAGACAACATTTGCCCGGTTGTTCCAGTGATCAGACCCTTGGAATGACGTGCAAGGTGGACTGTGGCAAAACATGTGTGTCTTACCTTTCCTGCCAGTACCTGAACAATTGACGCTGATTCCTGGATGACAATTTGAGAAATACTGACCTCCTATCCCTGTTCACTAAAACTCTTTCTCAGTGATCAGTCACTGTCAGCTCTGTTCTCTCAGGTTAGTTAGTCCCGAATGTAAGAAAAACAGAAAGAAGAAAACAAGGAGAAATGTTTATGAGTGGGCCAGTTGATTTTCACTTTTTGCCTCAGTCTCCAATAAGGCTCGGCAGGGCACTGTTACTGATCCAGTCTGAAATTACTGAGCAAGAATTTCTGGGAGTGAGGCCCAGGAATCCATATCTTATGAAATTTTCCAGGTGATTCTTACTCATGCTAACTTTTTAGAAGTACTAAAAGATGACCTCTAAATTTTCTCTACTGCTTTCTCAGTTTGCATGCTCTGATGAAGTAGGTGGCCATACTGGAGAGGCTCAAGTGGCAAGCAACTAAGGGTGGCCTCCATCCAACAGCTAGTAAGGAACCAATGCCCTCAGTTTAACAGCTTGCAAGGAAGTGAATCCTGCCAATAACCACATGAGCTCAGAAATGATTCTTTCCTTCATCAAGCCTTCAGATGAGACCCCGGGCTTATTTGACAACTTGACTGCAGCTTCGTGAGAAACCCTGAAGCAGAGGACCAAGTTAAGCTGTTCCTGGACTCCTGACTCACAGGAAATGTGAATTTCCAGAAGGAGCCCTGGTTGCACAATGGTTAAGGGATCAGCTGCTAACTGAAAAGTTGAGATTCGAACCTACTCAGTGGCTCCACGGGTGAAAGACCTGGTGATCTTCTCTCATAAAAATTACAGCCCAGACTGAGTCTAGCACTACTAGATGGTGCCTGGCTACCACCACCGACTGGTCTGGCAGGGATCACCATAGAAGTTCCCAGACAGGGCTGGAGAAAAATGTAGAGCAAAATTCTAACTCACAAAAAAAAAAAAAAAAGACCAGATTTACTGGTCTGACAGAGACTGGAGAAACCCTAAGAGTATGGCCCCCTATCACTCTTGTAGCTCAGTACTGAAGTCACTCCTGAGGTTCACCCTTTAGCCAAAGACCAGACAGGCCCATAAAACAAAATGAGACTAAATGGACACACCATCCCTGGGGCAAGGATGAGAAGGCAGGAGGGGACAGGAAAGCTGGTAATAGGGAACCCAAGGTCAAGAAGGTGAGAGCGTTGACATGTCATCGGGTTGGCAACAAATGTCACAAAACAATATGTGTAATAATTGTTCAATGAGAAATTAGTTTGCTCTGTAAACTTTCATCTAAAGTGTAATAAAAAAAAAACTTTTTCTTAAAAAAACAAAACAACAAATGTGGACGAGGATGTGGGAAAATTGGAACCCTTACCCATAGCTGGTAGGAATGCAAAATGGTACAGTCATTGTGGAATACAGTGTGGTGGTTCCTCAAAAAACTAAAAATAGAACCATATGGCCCAGAATTCCATTCCCTGGTATATAGCCAATAGACTTGAAAGCAGAGACTCAAAGAGAGACTTGTACACCAATGTTCACTGCAGCACTATTCACAATAGCCGAAAGATGGAAACAACCTAAATGCCCATCAACAGATGAATGAATAAACAAAATGTGGTACATACAAACAATGGAATACCACTCAGCCAGTAGGAGAAATGAAATCTTGATAATGCTGCAATCTGGATGGAGCTGGAAAACATTATGCTGAGTGAAATAAGTCAATCACAAAAGGGCAAGTATTTTATGACCTCACTCATATAAAAAGACAAGAAAAGATAAATGTATAGAGAACGAAGTTCATTAGTCATTACCAGGAGCAGGAGGGAGGGGAAAAGGAGGGCTAACAGTGATGAAAATATTGCACTGATTAAGGGTAGTGTTGCACAGCTGATTATAGTAATAGCTATTAGTAAGCTGTCACCTGTAAAAAGTTGAATTGGCAAAAATTGTGTGACAGATGTATTTACAACAACACAACAATGACAAAAAAAGACAGAGTAGCTGCTGAGGCTGATTATGTGCAACCAAAAACCTCATTGGATTTGGTTTCTTGGTTTGGATGTATAGGGTCATAGTTTCATGGGACATCCCAGTTAATTGGTCTAATAACACATTTAGTGTCTCTGTTCTACCTCCTAGTTCTATGTGTAGTGCCTGGGACTTAAAAGTTTGCAAGCGGCCATCCAAGGCACAACAACTGGTCTCTATTTACCTGGAGCAACAGAGGAAGAAGGAGAATCAGGAATAGGAGAAGGATATAGAATGTGTGGTTAATTGCCTCCATGAGTAACTGCCACCTTTGCTGTGAGACCGGAAGAACTGGATGGTACCTGGCAACCATTACCGAACATTTTGATCAAAGATTTCATAGAAGAATCCCGATCAAAAGGAGAAAATGAAGAAGAGAATTTCAAATCCTCATGGACTCCAGATTTCCTGGAGCTATGAAGGCTGGAAGAACCCCGGAAACTATCGCCCTGAGAAAATCTTAAACCTTAAACCAAAAATATCCCATGAAGTTTTCTTAAAACCAAAAAATACTTGAGCTTAACTAGTAAAAAATGTCTGCCTTGAGCATTATGCTCTTTTAAGAACTATCTACATGGGATCAAAGTGATAACAACAACTTGAAAGATTAGATAGGAGCCTTAGAGGGCAGTAAGTTCGTGTTAATTGGAGAGGAACAACTCAGAAAAGGAGGGTGAGAATTGTTACACAACTTGAAGAATGTAATCAATATCATTAAATGGTACATGTAAAAGCAGTTGAATTGGTGCATGTTTTGCTGTATATATTCTCAAAACAACAACAAAATAAATAAAATTTAAAAAAAAAGATTACAGCCTAGAAAACCTATGGGACAGTTCTACTCTGTCACATGGGGCCGCTATGAGCCAAAATCGATTCAATGAGAAATTAGTTTGTTCAATGAGAAATTAGTTTGCTCTGTAAACTTTCATCTAAAGTGTAATAAAAAAAAACTGACGACAACAACAGTGGTTTCCAGACTTATTCACTCATGAAGCTCATCAGTGTAAACATACAATCCATACAATAAATATATGGTCATTTATTAATTATATACCTTTATCACCTTCTTCTTGGTAAATATTTATATATTAATTGTGGATTAAATATTTTATAACAGCTTTATTGAGATATAATTCACATACCATACAATTCACCCATTTAAAGTGTACAATTCAATGGATTTTAGTATAGCCACTGAGTTGTGAGCCATTACTATAATTAATTTTACATTTTCATCACCCTAAAAAGAAACCTCAAAGCCTTTAGCCATCTTATCCTAATTCCTCCATTCCTCCCCAGCCATAGGCAACTACTAATCTATTTTCTCCCTCTGTAGACTTGCCTATTCTAGACGTTTCATATAAATGGAATCATACAATATGTGGTCTTTTGTGTCTGGCTTCTTTAACCTCACATGATGTTTTCAAGGTTCACCCATGTTATTGCATGTATCAGTACTTTATTCCGTTTTATGCCCAAATAATATTCCATTATAAAATATTCCATTGTAACATAAAATTGAATTGTAAAGTTTACTTTTTCTCAGGTAAAAAATAAATGGCAATTAAAGTTCTAGTATTTTCTTTCTATAGCCCATTTCATGAATCCCCTAGGGTGCACACCTTACTTTGATGGGAGGAATTTTCTCTATATACTAGACAATAAAATAGTCATTTTATGCCAAGGACAAATACACAAAGAATCATAAAATGAGAGGTGGAGGACAGAAGAACTTTTATTCTAAACATATATTACATTTTGCCTCAAAGCAGCTAACATTGTAGCAAAGCTCTGATGCAATAATGTGCTCTTACATTGGCTGTTGGTCCATCAATATTGTTGAGTGCCCAGGAGCCCTTAAGGTACCAAATGCCAAATAATACAATTGTGAAGGCATTAAAAGTCACAGAGAAATTAAACACACAGCCTTTCTACCTGGTAAACAACCAATACTTCTAACCAATATAGGTGGATCTCAGGCTCCAATCCAGATTCTCACCATCAGAAGCACACTTAATGCTTTCATAGCCCTTGATCAACCAAGGATCATGAATTGTTTTTTCCAATAAATATTAGTTCATTGTCATGGATTCTGTGTTGCATCACCCAGATTCCCCATCATGAAATGAAGGATTAATTGCCCCCAACTCTTGAAAATTTTGTCCGTTGACATTGTTCAGCTGTCAGGCTCTTTAGGATCTGCCTTGGCTAAAAAGAGCCACCTTGGCAATGGCCACATTCCTTACTAGCGGCAGCCTGCATCCAATGACTAGCCAATGCGGAGGTAAAAAGACCTAGCTCCCTTACCCAATTTAGGACAAGCCCAGAAGTTCTTCTCAGCTTCAGAATTCCTGGCAGGATCAGCTGCAATATTCATTAATATTGCATTGCAGTCCAACTTCTCCCTCTGCCCAATCCTGCTTATTACTCTTCCCCCTGCTGGTATTGATCCTGGAGCACGTCCTAATAAACTTCCGGCATGCAAATCTCCATGTAGGAGTCTGCTTCCCAAGGAACTCAATCTGCTCTACTACGGAACTTCCTAACATTGTGTTGATTAGAGGTTGAACATTTGACATATGAAGAGATAAGTACTACAAGGGAACATATGTGATTCAGCCAGTAAGTTCCGCTAATCATGTAAAATCATTGTCACCCTTGACGCTTATATAAGGACATCCTAATATTTTTCAAGTCTCACTTTTAATGCTATTACATCTGTATGCTTATTCTAGATGACCCCTAAGTCTTTGCAAAGGCCTTGTGAGTTCAAGTTTCAAGTAGCCATAAAAGGTTCTGAAATGAGCTTCATCTGATTTGAGGATCTTTGAGTCTCGACTTCATGGTGTTCAGGTCTTTCAACACACTGCATTTTTATGATCCTGAATCTTTCTCCTTCCCTTATAAATTGATGATCAAAGTGGAAGTTAGAATGGTGACTGAGATAGAAAAAAAGAGGTATAAACCATCCACTTAATTAAACTCAAATTGAATTACATTTCAGTTGAGATTTATTTTATTCAAGCAGGCCCCTCACCCTCGCTCCAGATCTCTAAGAATCCTTTGTTTTTGTTGTTGTTCTCACTTGGAAAGCTAAAAGGAGCCCAGAGGAGGTACGCCAGAGAAAGGAGAATCTGGGTGAGAAGGAGGGTTTATCCAACATAAAATGGCAAAGCATAGATAGGGTAGGGAACCAGAGTCATCATTAAGAAGGACTAAGGCTGTAGCCAGAATAGTGCCAAGCATCCATCTAAGGGTCCGACAAGGAAGAAGACAAGAGAACAAGGAGCCAGGCTGATAACTGAGGGGGTTAGACATTGAACAGAATCGGGCACCTGGCACAAGTTAAGGAATGTGGTTCAGAACTAAGCCAGTGAATAGTAAGTGGATGCTGGAGCTTCCTTTCTTGGGTTGCCTGGTGTACATAGTGGGCATCAGCGTGGCAATTTCATCTCTGCCCTGGACTAGACAACCTCTCCATCTTCAACCCCTTTCCCCTGCACCTATCACCTCAAAAACTCACACATTAAGGATGACAGTGGGGACTGGAAGCTGGAGAATGTGATGGCAAAGAAAGGACCACAAGTCCCCGTAGACGTCTAGCAGCAACCTCACACACGGTAGTTCTTCTCACATGTTTCCCAATACCAGAAGAAGCAACAGCTCTCCCACACACCACATTCCAGGGCATCACATGATCACACAATAACAGAACCCTCCTCACACAGGTAAGTGCAAAGAACCAGAGAACCAGTTGCCGGGAAACCATTGTTTTCCCTTTGCTGATGGAGTGGAAGCATCGCGGACAAACAGATTTCTGCATTAAATCCCGCAAAACCTCGATTTGCAGCTGAATTGCTTTAGCCTATGATGGAGCTGACAGGATGAGGAAAATGGAAAGTAAGTTCCATCAGTCCTGATCACCATCCTCTTTTGTAGCATCCCTAATGAGACATGGCTAGAGAGGCAAGGGTGACTCATCTAAGAATGTAAGGCTTACGGCTAAAGTTGATGACTGACAATACAGAGTTGTAAGGTTTGTTTGTTTTGTAAAGCTGTGCCAGGTTAAGAAAGAGACTTCCAATTCTAGTTTTGAGATACCACAGGTGATTCCCAAATATCTAAAGGTATGACTAAATATTTTCCAAGAACTGCTCTTACATTTTTTCAGTTTAAAAATACCTCAATAGGCTACAAGAGTGTTTTAAAAAAAGGAGCTATGTTTAGCAGGTGGAATGGGCCCAAATCATGCCAGTTTCTGAACTTCTTTCAGATTTCTCTTCCTCTGGCTTCCCAAAAGATTAGGAATCACTGGCCTGAAATTTCTAAAGTAAGGATAGATCCCTTTCCAAGTGATAGCACAAAGCAAAGATTGTATCACATCTCACCCAAAGAAAATATAAACTAAAAAGAAAGAAATGTCTACTAACATGCACAGTGACCTTGAGTAACAGCTTTCCCCCTCTGGGCCTCAGTGTGGTTGTAGGGTAAAAACATCACAAAGCTGAGTAAAGCAAAAAAGAAAGTTTTATTCGGCATATATTCAAAAGGGCAAAAATGGGAAAACAGACAAGCATGCTGCCACAGCCACGTCTGCCCGAGTCCAAAGACTATGACAGAATCATCCGTATATATTAACATTACAAATGGGCAAAACCATTGAAAGCTTAGCCTTTTCAGATTGGCTGGAAACTGTGATCCTACATTTTGAATTGTCTTTCTTAACAGTCATTGGTACAGGTTTCAGTAACAACAGTCAAGAAGGTCTTCATTGGTCCAACAAATTTCTATTTACTAAATGCTAATAGAAAGAGTAGAAAGTCTTTTATATTCTGTTTGATTGGCTTTATGTGAAAGTTTCCCTAAAAGATATTTTCCAAGACTATCTTAGCTATTATCTTTATACCTCAGCGCCCAGTTAATGTGTCCTTGTGAGCCCTTGTGAGCCCAGCTCCAGCTAGGTCACATTTTCCATGCTCAAGGACAGGGAGTAATAACTCCAATACTAATTTCTAAATCAGTGTCCTCTGATGAAGAGACTGTAATCTCTAACTCCCGCCTCAAAAATTATATGACCAGATACATACCAAACTCCGCCCCAAGCTTCCTGGAAATTTGACTATTTATGATTCTGGCTCCTCCTTCTCTTTCAATCCCTTCATTAAATAGCTCCCCCGGTAAAGTCTTTTCAACTGGCAGCACTTTCGTGTCCAGAGCAGCCCTCCCCACCATGACAGCTGCCCCCCTGCTCATGGCCCGGGCAGCCAGCCTGAGCCTGAGCTTCTTGGTACTGCTTTCCTTCTGGCTCGACCAAGGTGTGGTGGCCAAGGAGTTGAAGTTTGTGACATTGGTAAGTAGCCTTTTCTCAGTGCTTTTTCCTTAAAACTGTGTTACCAGCAGGGTTTGAAAATCAAGTGTCAGGTTTCGTTTTACCCTTGAGTTGTCTCTTGGAGACCAGGAACTATTCAAACTCAGAAAGTGAGTAATCAAGTTTTGCAAGTTCCTCTTAATGAACACCTAACAAGTCCTGACAAACAAGAGTTTCCCCCCATTGTCAATGCTATTTATTTATTCATTTACTTACTTACTTTATCACTGCCTGGGTCCAGAAGCCTTTTGATAGCCACAGTGGGCCAGAAGCCCCAGCTAGCGCTGTTCATACAGGACAACCTAAAGTAGCTTCATCCATTTTAATGATTATTAGTTCATAATCCAAAAAAATGTCGTTTTTGGATTAAGCAGCCCCTTCCCCTTTTGTTTATCAGGAAGTTGGAAAATATATTTGTAAGCAGCCTTTGAAGCATGAAAGTGAAACAAAACTCAAGAGTTTCAGGGTGACTTCCTGACATATGGAATTGATTACCCTTTAAAATCAGGCTATTCTGCATCTGTGATACGTGTGACAAAATATGAAAAAAGGGGATGGTGGTTAATGCATGATGTCAGCAAAAGAAAGTATACTGTTGGCGTTGATTAAAGAGAGATGGAACAAGAGTTTGAAAAGAAGTGGGGATTTACCACTTTACATATGAGCCGTAGCATTAATCCTTCTGTATCTCTTAGTTTCTTCGATTTTCTGTGTTTCTTTTTTCTCTGTTTCAATCTGTCTCTCTCTGCCTCTGCCTCTGTCACTCTTCCTGTCTTTCACAGGTTCTCTTGCTCTCTTTCTCTTCCTCCCATAATTGATTTTGATATAGTGAAAGTGGACTGATAAATAAGTAAATTTTCTTTCGATAAGAAATACCCAAAATATATTTTTATAATTTGGACAGTCACCTTTAACTTAAAAATTAAACATGAAACTCCAGTTTTCTACATTTGGTGTATTCAGAATTCCCTTCTTTCCTTTCTGCAGAACATCTTATGGCCATATGTTTATGTAAATCATGATTCTTAGTCCAGTAAGTTTTACTAGTCATGAGTCAATAATACAGAGAAAGAGAGAGAGAAGCAGAAAAACATATCACCCATTAATTACAAATGACTGTCAGGCTTCTGTGCTGAAAAAAAAAAACTGTATAACGTTGTGTACTTTTATAGGGAAACTCAGGTGAGCTAGACTTTTACTTCTATCTTTGAGTTCTTTGCCAACATGTGTAATAATAGAGAATCTGCAGAAATTGTACTGCCAACACTGTAAGCTTGTGACAAGCTGGCTCAGTGGCAATCCTCGTTGAGATATTACAACAAACTCCCAGTTCACTGCATATGATATGTTGTCTTCCTCCGTGCTTTACCCATAGCCCAGGCTTATGCTCCCTGGCTACCAAGTTGATTATGGTTTTCTCTCCCCACTCTCACTTAACATGTGCTCAGGAACTGGAGGTTAATTCTTCCCTCAGCAAAACAAAATTACAACGGTAAATCTCTTGGAACTAAAAAATTAACAAAAATTTTGCACAAGGCTAATGTTAACTATTTTTCTTTCCACTGCTTTCTTCCATTAATGGTAGATGAAGGTCGACTTAATACATCTTTCTTAGCCCTTACAAAGCAACTTCTAATCTCAGGATTTAAGTCGGAAGATATAATTTTCTTCTTTTTATTGATTATAAAGAACATTTGACTATCAGTGGTTAAATTATATATCCAGGGCAATCCTTACAACATTTTTGGGAGAACCAGAATAAAATCAAAGCACCTCTGATTAAAGTGATAGTATTAATGATAATAACCAGTAGTTAACTGAGTGCTTACTACATGCCAGGCACTGTTCTGAGAGTTCAATTTGGATTATGTCACATAGTCTTCCCAACAACCTGTAAGGTAGGGTTGCCGGATAAAAAACACAATACCGAGTTAAACTTGAGTTTCATATAAACAATGAATGATTTTTAAATATAAATATGTCCTGTGTAATATTTGGATGTCCTGGGGTTTTTTTATTTGCTAAATCTGGCACCCCTACTAAAAGGTGTAGGAACTATTCAAATCCCTATTTTACAGATGAAGAAATTCAGGCACAAAGAGCCTGAGCAACTTGCCCCTGGCCACACACCTGGAGTGTTGGAGGCAGGATTTGAACACAGGCTATCTGACCCCAGAGGCTAGTAATAATCATTAGCTCTATTCTGTTCTGCTTGTAGTAGTATGCCCCGATGACCCAGCACATGGGGCAGGTCTGAGATCCCCCCATGGTGGTCTGCTGTAGGGATGACTCATAATCAGCAGGTGTTTGCCTTGCTTTTTCTTTGTCATCCAAGAAAAACAAATCTTTCCCATTTCCAAACAGCTGTTCTTGGCAGAAAAAGCAGGAAACGCTCTTTGGTTTTTGTTCTCTTCCATGCGCAAAGCCACAACATGTTCTTTTAAAGTGGGTTCCTCCAAGTATGTCACATGGAACACTAGTTTGACAAGTTGTTAACGGATGTTGCTTGGGAAAAAATAAATTGGAATGGTCAAGTCAGTTTGGGGGACAGAACGTGGATTAAACCGAGATAAAAATTCTTTACTGCAGGACTCCTCAGAGCAGAGGACTAACTGGGGGGTGGAGGGGGGAAGGTATCATGCGTGCCCTGGGCACCGCTTGAGGAGGGGCACCAATTAGCAGTTTCTATTGGCCTGTCACAGTTTCCATTGCCAGCTGCGAGAGATCATTCGGCATTTTAACACTAATTGCCGTAGGGATTATTTTCCTTAGTTAGGCCCCTGCCTCAGAGTCTTTAATATGCTAGCATTCACTGTGACTTTCAAGGAAAGGATCTCATAAATCGTATGTCCTAAGCTTCAACTACGGAATCCACTTCCTCTTTTATTTCCAGAGCGCCCTCTAGAAAATACTTAAGAGAATTGCTATATTAAGGAAATTTTTAAATATTTACAAAATAGAATAGTAAGCATGGTGAATCCTGATGTACGCATTAACTAGCTTCAGTAATTATCAACTCATGGCCACCCTTGTTTCATCTCTATGCCATTCCCCACACAAACACACTAGGTTATTTTGAAGCAATCCCACATATCATAGCATTCCATTCATAAACAGAAAAATGCTATTTTAAAGCATTCTCTCTCCTCTGAGACAGAGGGAAAAACCACAAGTTCAGGTGACCTCAGAAAGAAAAATTCCATCTCATTCTACTAGAGTTTTACAAAGAAAGGGATGATGAGTCACTCTTCTTGTTCTTCATGGTTGACCATGTGGAATTCTTACTCAAGTTATGTGGCATTTCTTGATGGAAATAGCCTCCAAATTCTATGAACATTGTCTCTACACCCAGATGGCTAACTTCCATATTGTGGTTTGGCAAATCTAAATGATGCCAGCCATTACACATTTCCAGGGACAGCGGACCTTCTGGATCCTTCTTCACTGCTCTTGGAAAAATGAGAAATTGGCAAGTTACTCCTCAGGGTGGCAGTCCAATCCTGTTATAAATTTTCTAATGCTATTTTCTCAAATAAAAGTTGAAGGCCACAACTTAGAAAAGCACTGAACTTTCATTAATCCAAGTTCAAGCATCATTTACCAGCTATGGAACCGCAGACAGGTCACTTACTGCAGCTGGGTCTCAGATTCCTCAAACTGAAACCTGGGGATAATGGTCATAACTATGCTTCCCACTTCACAGAGCTGTTTTTAGGATGGACTGAATGATATACATATGAAAGTGTGAACCATGAGGCAAACAGAAGGTGGTACTGGCAGTCATCAGTCTAAAATAGAAGCTTTCCTACTTTTTGAATAAAATCTAGATGACTCTTAATTATTCTTGTGTGAAATTTAAAGGGAGCAAAGAAAAGAGAACAGAAGGTATTAAATAGTTATCGTCTCTACTAGAACCTTAGGCTAACCACTTGTTTGTACTCAAGCCTTCCCACCTATGAATTCTCACTTGGGGAAGATGCAACTTCTCACGGTCAAGTATGGCTTGACGGAGAGAGAGGCTGGAAGTGAGAGCAGCATAGGATACTGAATAGACAATTGACCTTTCTTTTATTTGTCTTCGTTTTCATTTTTTACATTTGAATAATATCTTCAAACACAAGCATGAACTTCTCAAGGCCTTGAAATCTTTTTTTTTCACTTCTATTAAAATAAGAATTGAAATTATAGCTACCTTATTGTGAGCATCAACTTGATGCCAGGATCTTTACTTTTTCTATTTCATATCCCCAAAATTACCCTCCTAAGCCCATAACGGTATCTAGGCATTACCTATGAGAAATAAAAAGGCAGTTGGAACTTAACTTTGGTATACTGGGTGCTGGGAACTTGAGAGGTAGCCTATTTTGGTGGCACATTAGGAACTTCTGAGTTGTCTTATAAAAGATGTACCAGGTGAAACTCTCTACTGGACAACAAAAACCAGAGTTCCAGCCTCAGCTTACAAACTGCCCGACAACCTCTTTTCCTTGCTCTATGGCTCCCTAATAGCTGGAGCTAAGTGGCAGCAATTGAGCCCCTGGGTAGTGTAAACAGTTAATGTACTTGGCTGCTAACCAAAAGATTGGAGGTTAGAGTTTACCCAGAGGCTCCTCAGTAGAAAGTCATGGTGTTCTACTTCTGAAAAATCAGCCATCGAAAATCCTATGGAGCACAGTTCTATACTGACAAACATGGGGTCACCATGAGTCAAAATTGACTCAATGGTAACTGAAAGCAGTAGCAAAGCTGTGGACATACAGTTCTTCAAAGACCTTTGCTGGAAGGACCCACCGTGAACTGAGTGCTTGTGCCAGGCAAGTAGGAGCTCAGCTCACTTTGCCTACATAAGCCTCTCCCCAGTTTTATGCCAATGCTATTTGCAAGTTTTCAGAGTGGTGAAACTGGTCAGGGAGATTGTGTTGGGCTTAAGATGTATTTGTTTCAACCAGCCAGGTTGCCACCATGGGTGCTTGAAGATTTCAAAGTGTCCTAAATTCAAAGGAATAATTAATTATCCCTCACAGTCAGGGAAATCAAAATGGGGAATGAATGATTATAAATTAATAGAGGTGTTTCTTGGGGGAGAAGGCTATGTTTCCCTTTGCTCAACTAGTAGTTGCTCATTTGGCCTATATTTTGCAAACTTGTTGTTGTTGTTAGGTTCCATTGAGTCAGTTCCGGTTCATAGCGACCCTATGTACAACAGAACAAAACACTACCCAATCCTGCACCATCCTCACAGTCATTGCTATGCTTGAGCCCATTGTTGCAGCCACTGTGTCAATCCATCTCGTTGAGGGTCTTCCTCTTTTTTGCTGACCCTCTACTTTGATGCCCTTCTCAAGGGACAGGTACCTCCTGATAACATGTCCAAAGTACATGAGACAAAGTCTCATCATCCTCGCTTCTAAGGAGCATTCTGGCTATACTTCTTCCAAGACAGATTTGTTCGTTCCTCTGGTAGTCCATGGTATATTCAATATTCTTCGCCCATACCATAATTCAAATGCATCAATTCTTCTTTGGTCTTCCTTATTCATCATCCAGCTTTCACGTGCATAATGAGGCAATTGAAAATACGATGGCTTGGGTCAGGCGCACCTAAGTCCTCAAAGTGACATCCTTACTTTTCAATACTTCAAAGAGGTCTTTTGCAGCAGATTCGCCCAATGCAATGCATCAGTTTGATTTCTGGACTGTTGCTTCCATGGGCATTGATTGCGGATCCAAGTAAAATGAAATCCTGGACAACTTCAATACATCAGAAAAGGAAGTATATAAGATAGCTAGCCAAATGCCTGAATGAAATAACAACAAAATATAATAGTAACGAACGTAACAATAAAGCCCATATATTGAGTGCATCCTGTGTGCCCAATACTATGCTAATGGTTTTAAATCGCATGATGCCCCTACTGGTAGATATGGATTATCTCATTCTACAGAGAGGGAAATTGAGGCCTGGAAAAGTTGAAGTTAAATCACCTTCCTAAGGTCACCCAGCTTGTCAGTGACAAAGCTAGGGTTTGAACCCAGGCTTTTCACCACATGAAAACCATGTGAAATTGTGTAGTACAGATTAGTAAGTAAACACAATTAAGCCCTTGTGTACCTTGCTTACTGTAAACCCGTATGC
Source organism: Trichechus manatus latirostris (assembly GCF_000243295.1). Lineage (NCBI taxonomy): Eukaryota > Metazoa > Chordata > Mammalia > Sirenia > Trichechidae > Trichechus > Trichechus manatus. The sequence goes on from NW_004444020.1 coordinate 2,463,711, forward strand.
ACCTTGCTTACTGGTTAATCTGCCCCCGAACCCAGGTCTATCCACCCAAAAGCCTACATCTCTTCTGATATACACCTTCCACCCAAAATAACACACAGCTTTCCCTGCTTCCCTTTCTCATGGGGCTGTGAGTGCTTCCTGGGCCCTGGATGAAAGTCTTATTAGAGTGCCCTACATCTCTGTCTTCCTTATGGCGAGTGCAGGACATATTCCCAATCTGATTCCTTCCGCAGCCAGTCAGGTTGCCTGCTTACCTCTGAAATGGCGACCCACCTATAGGACTCATTCTTTTCTGTCCAAATTATTTTACTTTTTAATCCTCTTTACCAAAGGATTTATTTCTCAGTTCCTAAAACAAGAAAACAAAATAGGCTTTTTATCCTGTCAAGTTTTGTGCGTTGCGAGATATTCATGATTTAGAACACACTCTAATAAAACACAGACTGGAGCTTAATGTCAACAGCCAAAGTCCCTTTAGGATTTCTAGAATCACCCAAAAGTTTTATGAAGCATCTGAAATTCCAAACTTGAAAGGTCAGCATGATAGTTGGTGACACTGCAATCTAGCCCAGGGGCAGACTCTCCTTTCCAAAAACAAAGGCACAAATGTAGGACATCAAAAGGAAGATAAGAGAACTAGAAAAAAGGGGAAGAAAAAGAACATACATAGCACGCCTTGCAGTAAATAAGGATAAAAAGAAAATGCCCTTGAGAAGTGAGAAGATTGAAAAGAAAGTCATAATGTACTTGGAGGAACTGACCTAATCCAAGATTCATTTATTAGAATAAATTTGCATGTGTGTGTACTTACTACGTGCCAGGCACTGCTTTGAGGGTATAGCAGAGCACGTGACAGCAAGCATTCTACTTGCAAGGTGTTTATGGTGGGAGAGGGAGCCAGATATTTAAAAAATAAGCAAACATGAAAATATCAGGGATGAAAATAAAACAGATGTGATAGAAACAGAGCAGGCGTTACTTTGTATTAGGTGGTCAAGGATGGCGTCTCTGTGAAGGATGCATTTTTCAGCACAGACCTGGATTTAATGAGTGTGCCAGGAGGAAAACTGGAAGTAGGATATTTCAGGCAGACAGAACATCAAATGCAAAGGTCCTGACTCTGGGGCAAATCTAAGGCATTGGAACAGCAGGAGCGCCAGTGTGGCCAGAGCAGTTAACAAGACGAAGGATAAGGTAAGGTAAGGGTATCAAGGTGGGGAGAGGCCAGATCAGGTAGGGTCTTGTGGACAATTGTAAGAACTTTGAATTTTATGCAAAGAGCAATGAGAAATGATATAATGTCTGGAGAGTGGTAAGGATGTAGAAGAAACAAGATTGGCCACAAGTTCATAATTTTTGGAGCCAGTGATGGGCTTGTAGGGTCTTATCATACACTTGTGCATATGTTTAACATTTCCCATAAAAACTTTTTAATGCAATGAGAGAACATCAGAGGGTTCTAAGCAGGCAAGTGATGTGATCTGATTGACACTTTTTAAGTGAGTACTCTGGCTACTTCATGGAGAGAGACTGAACATGTTCTTCTTGACTTTGTTCACCAGGTTCTTGCATCCTACACAACATGCCAAAACTGTTTAACAGACTTGATGGAACAAGGTCATTTATGGAGATACCAAATCATGGTCCCTTAACCCTTTGGTGATCCAATTATTTTCTGCTTTAATTTTTTTGTTGATATAATGTGTTTTCATTAATGTGAGCGTGCTGAATCATTCAGTGTGTCTGAATTTTTGGTAGGTAGTATTATTTTGTTTTTCTTCCCCCTTCCACAAGCCTACCCTGAGTATTTAGTGGTACATATGAAGTACCACTAATTATACCCCAGAGTCTTCACTGGCATCTATTGGTACATATGTGTAACAAATAAAAGTTTTCAAAATTTCTATTTTTTCCTACCAAAAATTCAGACACCTCACACAATACCCTGTAAAAACAGTAATTTGCATCATATGCCCATTTCTTTGGTTTCAAACAGTCATAAGGGTCCCTGCCTTACAGCAACACACACTGTCAGTGGTACAGCAGCTTCCCAATAAACCCCTGAGGCTTAAAAATCTCACGGTCGCTTTATGTACAACCAGGCACAAAAGGGTTAAAAAAGTTATCTGTGATTTTAAAAGGGTAAAGTGTGTGTGATATGATGGAAAGAACCGTGGGCTAGCAGTCATGAGAATTAGGAAATCTGTTTGGCTCACTCAATCTCTTTGAGCTTCCATTTCCTTAATTGTTCAGTGCAATAGTGCCAACCTGTCTTCACAGTAGAGGTTGTAAGAATAAACAAGATAGCAAGGGAAAAATTCTACAAACTATGGAGGGTTGAGCAAATGTAAGGGGTTGTATTTATCTTGAATGTGTCCCTAACGCAATTCCACTAGTACTGCAAATAGTACTACCACTAATACTACATTTTTTAGGTTTCTAAAGGATATTATAAAGTCCTGGGTGGAGCAAAGGAGCCCCGGTGGCACAGTGGTTAAAGTGATTGACTGGTAACCAAAAGGTCAGTGGTTTAAAACCACCAGCGATTCTGTGGGAGAAAGATGTGGCAGTCTGCTTCCGTAGAGATTTACAGCCTTGGAAACCCTATGGGGTTGCCATGGGTCAGAATTGACTCGAAGTCAGTGGGTTTGGTTTTTGGTTTGGGTGAAGCAAATGGTTAAGGGCTTGGCTGCTAACCAAAAGAGCGGAGGTTCTAGTACACCCAGAGGTGCCTTGGAAGAAGGGCCTGGCAATCAGCCATTGAAAACCCTTATGGAGCACAATTCTACTGTGACACACATGGGGTTGCCATGAGTCAGAATAGACTCGACGACAATTGGCTTTTTTTGTTTTGTTTAAAAGGATTTCATAAAGTATGATTGCTGGGCTGAGGTCAGACATCACAAATTTGACAGAGCAACAGTTAAGGACATTGTCCTACCACAGACATAAAAGAATGCCTAGGTATAGTCCAAGGGCTCCAGTTTGAGAATGTTTGTGCTGGGATTTCCCTTTATGTGTGTACGCGGGCACACACACAGGCACACTTTGATTTCCAGCACCAGGGTGAGAGATGGTTTATGTTTCTGTGGCACTCACAGCACATTTGAGCCATTACTTCAGAAACACTTATAACCTACTGAAACAAAGGGGATTACAATTATTTCTGACCTGTAAGGACAGAGTGAGCAAGCTGGCCCCGAGTCTCATGATTATGTTCCAGTGCTTGCTCCTGTAAGCTGACCATGCTTATTTTCTCTCCCCAGGCGATTCTGTCATTCAGTTGTATAAACTCCATTTTATTTTGTAAATACTGCACATAGTTCGTGGTCTTCTTTCTTACCTCAAGTTTGGTTTCTTTTTCTTTTTTTTTTAATTGTACTTTAGATGAAGGTTTACAGAACAAACTAGCTTTTCATTAAACGATTAGTACCCACATTGTTCTGTGACATTGGTTGCCAACCCCACGACATGTCAACACTCTCCCCTTCTTGACCTTGGGTTCCCTATTACCAGCTTTCCTGTCCCCTCTTTCCTTCTCATCCTTGCCCCTGGGCTGGTATGCCTATCCAGTCTCATTTTGTTTTATGGACCTGTCTAATCTTTGGCTGAAGGGTGAACTTCAGGAGTGACTTCAGTACTGATCATGGTTTGGTTTCTTCTGATGCAAAATAAAGAAACAAACAAAAAAACCCTTTAAATCTTAGAGAAAAAGAATACATGGAATAGAGTTTAAAAGGAAGTTCCAGGTCGCAGATTGTCCAGATTTAGGTAGTAGGAGTCTGAGGGGTGTGTTTAAGCGTAGAGAAGTGAACTTAACTACCTGTGGTTAAGAATGTTGGCTTTGGAGACACACAACCTGTGTTTGAATCCCGGCTCTACCAGTTACAAGCTGTGTGACCTTGGGCAGGTCACTTAACTAAGGTCAACTCCCTAGTTTGTGAAATGGAGATAATAATAGTAACTGCCTTGTAGAATTGGTGAGAGAGTTCAATGCATGAAAAACACTTGGCACAATTTCTGGAACAAAGCAAGTGTTCAAAAATGTTGAGGAGCTATTGTGGTTGTAGGCTGGTAGAAAGCATTGTAATTTATTTTATTAGAATGTCTCTCTTCTGATTTCTTTTTGCCTAACTCAGCGACTCTCAACTGGGGGGTGATTTTGTCCCTCATTAGACATTTGGCAATGTCTGAAGACATTTTTGGTTTTACAACTGGGGGAATGCCACTGGCATCTAGTAGGTAGAGGCCAGGAATGCTGCTGAACATCCTATGATGCACAGGACAGCCCTCCACAATGAAGAATTATCTGACCAAAGTGTCAGTAGTGTTGTGGTTGAGAAACCCTGGCAATGAAACAAAATAGGGTTTGTAATTGCCTGAAACCATGACGGGACCATTCATGGCAGCAATTCCTTACCTGACCAAAGTGATTTTGTAAGATCCTTGTGCCTCTGCTTTCTGCAGCCTGTCTACTGAGGTTTTAGTTCCTCATCAGTTTGTTGTTGTTGTTAGGCACCGTCAAGTTGGTTCCGACTCATAATGACCCTACAGGACAGAGGAGAACTGCCCCATAGGGGTTTCCAAAGAGCAGCTGGTGGATTTGAACTGCCGACCTTTTGGTTAGCAGCTGAGTCTTAACCACTACGCCACTAGCGCTCCTCATCAGTTTAGGGGACCAAAAGATCAGTTTTCTTCAGACACCAGAGACACAACCCAGGACTTAGACACCTCCCCCACGTTCCTAGAATCTCACCTCAAGCATGACTAAAGTTTGTTCCTTATTCAGTGTCTACTGAATTGTTTTACAGGATTTGAAAAAAGCAGCCTCTTGGCTTTCTTTTCCAAATGAGCATCTTAGCCAGGAAGCATAGGTGAACAGGGGTGGGAAATCTCAGATAAAGCAAGACTGTGTAGCCCTCCTCCATTTTAAAAAGTTTGCTGACATCAGTGTAGACTTCATCTTGCACTTGCGTGTTTTTCTCTCTTTCCTTATCTTTTGCTTATAAAATAGCTATGTGTTTGGCTTGGCATTCAGCTCAGCATATTAGAATCTAAGTACCAAGGTTTCAAAAGTTCACACTACTCTCCCCAAAAAGTAAAATGTGCATGTTCTTAAAGTATTGGAAGTTAGCTTTTCCAATCTCCCCACCCACAATTCCTACACCTCTATCTCCTTAAAAACTAACGAATCATTGGCTCAAAATGTTTACCAAATTGTAGGTGTCTTTCTTTAAGATGAAGCACTGGTGGCGCAGGGGTTAAGAGTTTGGCTGCTAACCAATAGGTCAGCAGTTCAAATCCACCAGCTGCTCCTTGGAAACCCTACAGGGCAGTTCTACTCTGTCCTATGGTTGCTATGAGTCAGAATCAACTGAACAGCAATGTTTTTTTGTTTTTTTGTTTTCCTTTAAGACAAGGAGCCCGGATGGCACAGTGGTTAAAGTGCTCGGTTGTTAACCATAAGGTCTGTGTTCGAACCCATCAGCCACTCTGAGGGAGAAAGATATGATAGTCTGCTTCTGTAAAGATTTACAGCCTTGGAAATGCTATGAGGCAGTTCTCCCCTGTCCTACAGGGTCACTGTGAGTCAGAATCCACTCAATGGCAGTGGGTTTTCTTTAAGACAAAATACTTGCAGTTAAAAGCGACTGTTTTATTATATGTAAAAAAAAAAATTAAAGCCATTATTACTGTAGCTATAATTAAGGGAGGTATACGTCTCATCAGAGTTTGCTGCAATCAAGTGACCTTGCTAAGCTTTGTGTTCCTCCTTGCTCTATTTGATGTATCTGATCTCCACATATATCACCTGCCTTCTAAAGGGTTAATCATCTTGACTCTCTTATTACCTGAAACACAGGGAAAGTGCTAGTGAGATTAGAACAGTGTTTCTTAACCTTAGATTTACCTGGGGAGGTTTTAAAAATCCTGATACCCTGTCTGCACCCCAGACTAATTAAACCAAAACCTCTTGGGGTGGGGCCCAGTCCTTGAGAGTTTTCAAAGTCCCCAGGTGAATCCAATGGGCATTCAAGGCTGAGAACCAGTTTAGAAGAAAATCCATTATAACAAGCAGAAGAAATTTGACACGTTACTGCCTCACATCTATTTTCAGGTGTTTCGACATGGAGACCGAAGTCCCATTGAAACCTTTCCTAATGACCCCATTAAAGAATCCGAATGGCCACAAGGATTTGGCCAACTCACGAAGGTTAGTTGGATTTTCAGCTAAAGGTTGTTGATAAGTCTGCGGGGAAAATGTGCATAGAGGTGTTTGTTTCACTATTTTTTACTCTGTTGGCTCTATTAAAGCATAAGTGATGTGCATGGACAAAAGAAGAATGTATGAGTTTAGAGATGCTGAAGAGAGCCAAGAGGTACTTAAAAGCCAGCTTCCTCAGAGCAAGTAAAAAACAGTCTTGTAATCAATAAGCTGAATCAACAAGGCTGGGAAAAATGTGATTCTTCTGGAAGTGCAGGTATCAGAATTTGATTTCTTGTCAGCTAGATATCAGGATTAGCCTTCCAGATAAGTGATCAGATAAACACAGGGATTCCCACCTCCTACAGAGCACATAAGGAGGAAGTGAACTGGGTAAGAAGGAATCTGCTGCCACTGTTCCAGCATTTTCTTCTCCACCCACCCTCACTTGCAAGAGTGGACAACTCTTCTATTTGGAGCCACAAGATCAGGTGCTTTGCTTCTGCCCTGTCCAAAGCACCATTTAGATACATTAAGATAATGTCATAGAATACTTAGAGTTGATGTCTCCAAAACAAGTGGGTTTTAATCTTGGCTAGGCATTGGAATTACTCGGAGTGCTTTAAAAAAATTCCAATGCCTGCCTTGGAGAGTCTTATTTCATTGGTCTAGTGTGCATCCTGGGCATTGGAATTTTTTGAAGCTCCTCACTTTACAGTTGATTCTAATATGTAACTTAGGCTGAGAATTACTACCCTAACTCAACTCAGTGTTTCATAGAGTAGGAAATAACCTCAAAGAACCTCTCTTTCATACTGCTTAGAAGGGTTATTTGAGGCCAGCATCTTCTGTCTTCTAAGTCAGTGCTCTTGCCATTGTAGCTTATCTAGCTTCTGGCTCTTTGAATGAGAGAAGGGGTTACAAAAATTCAGTTTTGCTTCTTAATACCTGTATCTCTTAGAGACTCCTGTTCCCTTGCTGTGCTTTTCCAGTAAGATAAAAAGATTCTTCTAGACTGTTGGTTTGGCTTCTTCTCCCGGGAATCCTTGACTAGCCATCAGGTTTCTCTAGAGCAGCGTTCCTCAAACTTCCATGTGCAAATGAATCACTTGGGGATCTTATTAAAATGCAGATTCTGATTCAGCAGGTATGATGTGGGACCTAAGATTCCCCATTTCTAACAAACTCCCTGGCGATGCTGATGCTGCTGGTATATGGACTACTCTTGGTGTAACAAGGGTCTAGAGCTAAAACTACTGCCCTGGGCCGGGTACTTCCAATCTGCATAATGACAAAGGAATGCCTCTCTACATCAGTGATTCTCAAAGAGTGGTAGCCAGACCAGCCACATCATCACATGGGAACTTGTCAGAAATGTAAATTCTTGGGCCCCACACCAGATCTACTGAATCAGAAGGAGGTAGGAGCCCAGCAGTCTGGGTTTATATGAAACCTCCAGGTGATTCTGTGCACACTAAAGTTTGAAAACCACTGCTCTATACCGAAGAAGGAGCCCTGGTGGTGCAGTGCTTAAGCACTCGGCTGCTAACCAAAAGGTCAGTGGTTCAAACCCACCAGCTGCTCCACGGGAGAAAGATGTGGCAGTCTGCTCCCATAAAGACTTACAGTTTAGGAAACCCTATGGGGCAGTTCTACTCTGTCTTGTGGGGTGGCTATAAGTCAGAATGGACTTGATAGCAGTGGGTTTTATTTTTTGGTTTGTATACAGAAGAGGACTATTTCCTCAAAAGTGAGCTGTAAGTTAGAACAGCAGTTAGACCCAAAGTACCTGCTTCTTCAGCTACTAAGGTCATCCAGGAAGCCTACAAACCTCAAAACACCCTTTATTCCTTTCCCACCCCCATCTTCATCCTAGATAGGCAGCGATGATAGTGGTGGCTGAGTGTGACAAGCAAATGAGTGAGTGGGACTGAGCAGCAGCTACAGTGACCACATCCTCTGACTTCTAGAGCTCTGGCGAGGCTCTAGATTCAAGGCAAACTTGAATGCAATTTTCCCAAAGCATGGTGCTGTACTACCTGCATCTGAATTTCTTGGGGCACTTGTTAAAATGCACATTCCAGGGCCCCACCCAGGATCTAATAAGCTGGAATCTCTAGGGGAGAGCTGAGTAATTTGCATTTCAAGTAAGCACTCGCAAATAATTTTGCTTCTGATGCATGGTAATGCATTGAGCTAATGCATCACTTCTCAATGATTACTGTGCATCAGAATCACTCAGAGAGCTTGTTAGAAATAGATTCCTGAGCTCCACCCCTCAAAGATTCTGGTTCAGTAGGTTAAGGGTGGGGCCCAAGAATTTGATTTCTAGCAAGCTCTCAGGTAATGCCAATACTGCTTGCCCACAGACCACACTTTGAGTATCAGGCTCCAATTTTTTATGAACTGTCATGGATTAAATTGTGTCCCTCAAAAAATGTGTGTAGCACCTTGGCTAGGTCATGATTCCCAGTACTGTATGATTGTGTTATCTGATGTGATTTCCTCATGTATTGTAAACTCTACCACTATGATGAGATTATACGCGATCTCCTCATGTGTTATAAATTCTATCACTGTGATGAGGTTATACTGATGAGGTTGACAAGATTAGTGTCTTAATGCAATCTCTTTTGAGATATAAAACAGAGAAGTGAGCAGAGACACATGGGAACCTCATACCACCAAGAAAGCAGTGCTAGGAGCAGAGTGTGTGAGGTTCCTGCACAGAGAAGCTCCCACACCAAAGGAAGATTGATGACACATACCTTCCTCCAGAGCCAACAGAGAAAGCGTTCCCCTGGAGCTCATGCCCTGAATTTGGACTTGTAGCCTACTGGACTGTGAGAGAATAAATTTCTCTTTGTAAAGCCATCGACTTGTGGTATTTCTGTTGGAGCAGCACCAGATGACTGAGACATGAACCAAGTGTAAAATCTGTGGATAATAAAATCACTGCACCCAGAGGATCTTAAGATTCATTCACTCAACCTCTTACCAGTGGTTGAATTCTTCCACAAAATACCCACCAAGTGGTCAGCCAGTCCCTGTGAATGTTTTACTAATAAGGATCTCACTACCACACCGCGGATGAACCATTTACTTAGATCAATCACCAACTATTTATTAAGTACTTATTATGAGCAAGCGGGAGCCCTGGTGACATAGTGGTTAAGAGCTCAGCCTGCTAACCAAAAGGTTGGCAGTTTGATTCCACCACACGCTCCTTGGGAACTCTATGGGGCAGTTCTACTCTGTCCTATAGGGTCGCTATGAGTCAGAATAGACTCAACAGCACTAACGACACGTGCAAGGTGATGTTAAGTGCTAATGAAGATGAGTGGGTTTTCTCTGGGAGTTCCAGCTAAAGTTTACAACTCTTGTTTTCATTTCAATAGATGTTGTTACTGTGGGGCTGTTAAAATACAAGTTGTTCATTCTTCACATACAGTGAGGAGAGATGAGACAAATTTCTATGATAATTTGATTCACAGATCCTACTTTCAATAACTGTTGTTTCCTCCCCACCCCCCACCCCCACAGGTAGGAATACAACAGCATTATGAACTTGGAGCATATATGAGGAAAAGATATGAAAAATTCTTGAATGAGTCTTATAAACGTGAACAGGCAAGTTGGAGAGCTAAGAATGGAACTTTGACCCTTGAAAGAATTTAACATAATGCTGCATATGTAAAAGCCCCTTACCTGTTTTTCCAAACAACTTATACAAAGCAGAAGTCTTGTTTATAAATGTACTCCTCTTTATACAATTATTTTGTTCCTAAAAACTTATAAATATAAGTTCAAAATTTTATGGAAACCTGTGATAAATACTTCGACTTGGCAAGTAGCCACTACTTAATTAGCATCTTGTCAATTCAACTATTGGCCTCTTTTGTAACAAATTGCACCTTTTGTAACAAATATTGTGACCAAAATGCTACCACAATGTCTACCAGTATTTTGGTGTGGGTGTCCTGCCCTTTCTCAAATACCCCATCAGCTTCATAAGAAAAAAACCCACAGTCCCTCTCAGTTGGCTTTTGCTTTAATTTTTATATTCTAGGTTTATATTCGAAGCACAGACATCGATCGGACTTTGATGAGTGCCATGTCAAACCTTGCAGCCCTGTTTCCCCCAGAGGGCATCAGCATCTGGAATCCTAACCTACTCTGGCAGCCCATCCCAGTGCACACAGTGCCTACTTCTGAAGATCGGGTCAGTACACTGGGAAAACCAAGAGAGTCCACACGGGCCTGGAAAGAGGAAGGACAGCTCAGTGCTTGTGGATTTAGGACTCTGGACACTCCTTAGACTATGCAGTCTTAATTTTCCCTAAATTTAGAGTGCAAAGGACAACACAGAATATGGACAACCCTTGGCAAGAGACAGTAGGAACAGAATTTCTCTTTGGACAATTTTCATCCACTTTGTTTTGCCACTCTTTCAACTTTTGGCAATTTGTTCCTCTCCATTTTTGCATACATACACACACATATGAGTCTCCTGGTGTTCTGCCTTCAACTTCACAGGCTATTTATGCCCCACACAAACTTTTTGTCCCTGCAGAATATACCAAAATCTCTCTTCCCACCTACCACATCTCCCCCCATGAAAATCCCCATTCCTAGGTAGAGGAAAGAAGAAAGGAAGATTTGAGTACATAATTGCTGCCCAACACTTCATATGTGTCATACTAACCACCTTTCATAACAACCTTGAATGGACAATATTATCGTTCTCTTTTTACAGCTAGTGAGATAAGGGTCCAACCAAAAACCAAACTCTCTTTTATCAAATCGATTCCAACTCATAGTGAATCTTTAGGACAGATTAGAACTGCTCCATAGGGTTTCCAAGGCTGTATCTTTCTCCCATAGAGAGGCTGGTGGGTTTGAACCACCAATCTTTTAGTTAGCAGCAGAGTGCACAAACCAAAACCCACTGCCACTGAGTCAATTCCGACTCATAGCGACCCTATTGGACAGAGTAGAAATGCCCCATAGAGTTTCCAAGGAGGGGCTGGTAGACTTGAACAGCCAACATTTTAGTTAGCAGCCGAGCTCTTAACCACTGCACCACCAGGACTCTGATAAGGCCCCAGAGAGGTTAAATAACAAACAAAACTGGCCCAAAGTCACACTGCTGGTCAACATCACTACTGGGATTAGAACCAGCCCTATCTCATTCCAAAGCAATTTTCTTTCCTATAAACTAGTCCTTCTCAAACTTTAAGGAGCCCTGGTGGCTCAATGGTTAAGTGCTTGGCTCCTAACTGAAAGGTCAATGGTTTGACCCCACCAGCCGTTCCGTGGGAGAAAGCTATGGCATCCTGCTTCCGTAAAGATTACAGCCTTGGAAACTCTGTGGGGCCATTCTACTCTGTCCTATAGGGTCACTATGAGTCGGAATTGACTTGATAACGGTGGGTTTAGTTTGGGTTTTGGTCTCAAATTTTGCATATTAGAACCACCTGAGGAGATACTTTAAAATCTCAATGCCCAGGGTACAATCCATAACAAAACAGAATCTCTGAGGGTAGGACCCAGGCATCAGTCAGTACTTTAAAAATAATCTCCCCAGATGATTCCAGTGGGCAGCCAAGTTTGAGAACCCTGGTGGCACAGGCTTGGCTGTTAACCAAAAGGTCGGCAGTTTGAATCCACCAGCTGCTCCTTGGAAACCCTATGGGGCAGTTCTACTCTGTCCTATAGGGTCGCTATGAGTCAGAATAGACTCAATGGCAACAGGTTTGGTTTTTGGTTTACCGTACATCAAGGTGACTGAATGAGGCTGTTTGAGAGAAAGTCTCAAATTTATTTACCCTGAGTGGGACCTAGAGCTCTTTAGCCTTTTGAGAGAAAGTTGTATTTTTAAAATAGTAATAAATAATTAATCTCCCAGGTGTGGAACTTAATTCTATATGAAGGAAATAGTTTGGGACAAGGAATTCCTCTTAATTCTCCTGTAGTTACATCATAAATGTGACCATCTCATCTCTCTATGGATGAGAGCCTGGCTATTAGACTTGGACTTTCACTCCCTGACCTCTAGGGTAGGTTACTACCCTCTTTGCCCTTCCAGTACTCCTAAAAATTTGACTTAATGGCTACTTCTGGGCACTTAAGAAACTTATCCCAAATGCTTTTCAGAAACAACCTTATCTTGTCAATCTCATTATAGGTGATATATTCCAGTCAAGTCTCAACAGGACAATTTATTTGTGCTTCTTGCTTTCAGAGAATCAGGTGTGAAGTATTATGATTATTAGCATTCTTAGGAGATTGTATTTTTTCAAAAAAAAAAAAAAATCATTTTTGCCACAGTCTTTTCTGCAGAGATAAAGACTAGAGAACAGTAATACCAAATTTAGCCAATGTAGACCCCTTAATCCCAAAAGATAGTAATTAAGTTACATAGTAAAGAATACAGGTGTTATTAGAAGAGGGAAAGAAAAAGAGGAAGAGAGGGAGAAGGAGAGAGAGATTCACAAACAAGATTAACTACCTCTGGCTTCCAACCACCTACTCACTAAAGTGGGGGGAAAAAACTCTTTAACCTCAATTAAGAAATCTAACAAAATCAATCAACCCAAGGGTATTCAGAGAGTTGTGCTAAGCACTGTAGAGAAATATAAGAGAACTATGAGGCCAAGTTTCTTCTCTAATTTATAATCTATTTGATGAAAGGAGAATAGTAGGCATGAAACTTGAAGAACACAATACAAGACAATTGGCAATGATTTCAAGTACAAGCTGTATGCTCTGGAGGAATTCAGAGAATGAACCGTACCTGGGGCTATGGCAGGGAAGTCATTTAAGTCTTCATGAAGAGAGAGAGAACTTGAACCAGACCTTGAAGGAGGGTAAGAAAAGAGAGGAAGGCAATACAAAAACACAGCAATGCAATTAATATGTAGGGTGCTAGCCCTACTGTGTCCAGAGTTCATATTTAGAAATAGTGAAACTAAATTGGGTAAGTATTGTCTTAGTCATCTAGTGCTGCTATAACAGAAATACCACAAGTGGATGGCTTTAACAAAGAGAAATTTATTTTCTCACAATCGAGTAGGCTACAAGACGAAAGTCAGGGCATCAGCTCCAGGAGAAGGCTTTCTCTCTCTGTCGGCTCTGGAGGAAGGTCCTTATGCTGCATCAGTCTTCCCTTGGTCTGGGAGCATCTCAGCGCAGGAACCTCAGGTCCAAAGGACGTGCTCTGCTCCCGGCACTGCTTTCTTGGTGGTATGAGGTCCCTCACTCTCTGCTTGCTTCCCTTTCCTTTTATCCTTGAGAGATGAAACCTGGTGCAGGCCACACCCCAGGGAAACTCCCTTTACATTGGATCAGGGATGTGACCTTAGTAAGGGTGTTACAATCCCACCTAATTCTCTTTAACATAAAACTACAATCACAAAATGGAGGCCAACTGCACAATACTGGGAATCATGGCCCAGCCAAATTGTTACACACATTTTTTGGGGGACATAATTCAATCCATGACAAGTATGTTGGGACAGATAAGCGCACCCAAGTTTTTATTCCTGGAAGGAAACTTGGAACTAAAAAGCAGTGTAATGTTAGAAGGAATGCTAGATTTAAAGTTAGAAAACCTAGGTCTGAGAGCCAACTATCACTTCAGACGTCTGACCTTGAGCAACCTCTCTGCACCTCAGTTTCCTCTTCTGTAACATAGGAACAGCAGTACCCACCTAACTTCATCACAGGGATTTGTGAAAAATCAAATTGGCTAAAAAATGGAAAAGACATTGTAAACTTTTGGACAAATCTTTAGGTGTTGATTCTATTTATTTGCAGCCTGGCTCTCTCATTTTGTGGATGAGAAAACAAAAATCCAGGTAGGCTGAGTAATTAATTATAATACAGGCCTTTTAATAAACAGTCCTGTGCTTTTTCCGTCAACAATATGATTTCTCCTATGGAAGAACTTGAAAGCCATGCAGGCTTTCTATTATCAGCCAAGCGCATTAACCATTTGTACCACCCAGGGATTCTAATAATAACAATAGCTTGTGTTTATTGGGCATCTACTATATACCAGACACGGTACGAAAAGCTCTACCCTCACATCCTATGTTATCATTACAAACATCCCCTAAGATAAGCCAAAACCAAATCCCTTGCCATTGAGTTGATTCCGACTCATAGCAACCCTATAGGACAGAGTAGAACTGCCCTATAGGGTTTCCAAGGAGTGGCTGGTAGATTCGAACTGCCGACCTTTTGGTTAGCCGAGCTCTTAACCACTGCTCCACCAGGGCTCCTCCCCTAAGATAGGTAGTATTATAATCGTTCTGATTTTGCAGGTGGGGAAACTGAGGCACAGAGTGAATAAAATATCTAGGCCAAGGGCACCCAGCTAGGTGGTGGTGGGCCAGGGTTCCTGTGTAGCTCAGGGCTGAGAGCAGGGCCTGCCTACTTAGCCATCTGATCAGCCTTCCTCCCTGTCTTGGTTGGTGACACCATTGTATATTCTGTCATCTAGGCCAAAGTACTTACCATTCTAGGCTCCTCCCACCCTCTCCTTCCCCAATTCCAGTTAGTCACTGATACTGTAGTTTTTTTTTGCAAAACGTCCACCTGGATGTATTCATTGTTTTTAATGTACATTCAAAATTTGGGATTGAAAATCACAGAGTATTGAAGGTCCTGTTATTGTATGACTTCTACTTTGTTAAAAACAAAAGAATAAATAAATCAGTACCCTGCAGGCCTCGTGGAAGACCATCACATTTTGAATGCAGGGACTCATTTTCTGCTTTATAAGAATTCAATGCAAATTTCTCCACTCATTCCTTTGTTCTTTTTTCTTTCTGCTATGCAGTATTTTCTTTCATGCTACTTACATATATGTTTAGTGAATACTATGTTAGACATTCTCATAGAAACTTCTAATGCTCTTTCATATCACAATCATGTTTTTTAATAGTTTATTGTATTT
This sequence comes from Trichechus manatus latirostris, assembly GCF_000243295.1. Classification (NCBI taxonomy): domain Eukaryota; kingdom Metazoa; phylum Chordata; class Mammalia; order Sirenia; family Trichechidae; genus Trichechus; species Trichechus manatus. The sequence continues at coordinate 2,478,878 of NW_004444020.1, forward strand.
TGTTGTTGTTGAGAATATACATGGCAAGACACACACCAATTCAACAGTTTCTACATGTACAATTCAGTGACATTGATTACTTTCTTCGAATTGTACAACAATTCTCACCCCCAGCTACTGTTGATTTTACCTTTGACAGTCGCTTAAACCCCTCCCCACCCGTGCACTGTTAGTGCTACCACCTTCTAAGTGGCTTCCCAGACTCCACCCCTCACATCCCTCTTCCCACTCTGCCCAGGACATTCTGTTTCAAAACAAAGTCTAGCTAGGTCACTCTGAATGCCTTCTGGACAAACTCCAAGCCAGGTAGTGATACTCACCAAAGGGCTGGAAACACAGGACTGGCCACAGATGGAAAGTAAAAGCGACAAAATAAACTTGGCATCACTAACCTGTAGGTTACAGTTAAAACTTGTAAAGATGGTCAAGTTTAAACTCATTTTAGGATGGTCACTTCGTTCTCATAATATGTTTTTAAATATATTCTTGCATATATTTAGTAAGCACCCTTATTAAAAGAAGTCTGCAAGGGGATAGGTTAACTGACCTCTTAATATTCTTTCAGGACCTCTAATTTACTTCTCTCATTGCACTTGTGTGTGCATATGTGCAGCAAGTACTAGAAGTGAAAGGGGGTGGATAGGAAGCAAGATTAACTGTTAGCATGTCACAGAGAAAACCAAGAAATGTGAATATTTACCAATGCACAGTTCTGTTTAGTGAAGTTCACCAAAAAAGTACAAATCCTACTATTTTAAGACTTAAAAAAAAATATTGCCATTGAATCGACTCCAACTCATGGCAACCACACATGCGTCAGAGTAGAACTGCTCCATAAGGTTTACCATGACTGATTTTTCAGAAGAAGATCACCAGGCCTTTCTTCCAAAGTGCCTCTGGGTGGACTCAAACTACCAACCTTTTGTTTTTTGGTTTTTTTTTTATTGTACTTCAGGTGAAGGCTTACAGAACAAATAGTTTCTCATGAAACAGAAGTACACATGTTGTTTTATGACATTGGTTAACA
>NW_004444020.1:2480631-2483674 GCF_000243295.1 Trichechus manatus latirostris
TCCCTTGCTCCCGAAGGGGTGAGACCAGTGGGGTATCTTAGATGGCCGCTCACAGGCTTTTAAGACCCCAGACACTACTCACCAAGGTAGAATGTACAGCATTGTCTTTATAAGCTGTGTCATGCCAATTGAGCTTGATGTTCCCCGAGACCATGGTCGCCAGACCCCTCCGCCCAGCAATTCAGTCCCTCAGGGAGTTTGGATGTGTCTATGGGGCTTCCATGACCTTTCCTTGTACAAGTTGTGCTACAAACTACCAACCTTTTGGTTAGCAGCTGAGCACATTAACTGTTTGCACCACCAAGGACCCAGTTTTAAGACTTGCAAACCCTTTATGTCTTTTCTCCAGTTTTAGAATTTTCCTTTAGCTCAAATCACATTTGAATCTTTCATTCAGGTCAGTTTGGACTTGACAAAGCTTAAAACATGGCTACGGTTCCTTTAGCAAAGTTCTTCTGTCTAATGAAGGTATTTTTCTTTTTCTTTTGTCTTTAGTTGCTGTACATGCCTTTCAACCAATGCCCTCATTTTCAAGAACTTGAGGATGAGACTTTGAAATCAGAGGAATTCCAGAAGAGGCTTCTTCCTTATAAGGTTAAAAAATGGTGTTATTTTGCTGGTGCACAGATGGAGGGTGAAAGCCAAGACAAAGAACGAAGCTCCAGCTTCTTAAAAGTATAAGACGAATATGTTTGTCTGTGGCTGGTTATAGGAATGGATTAGACTATTTCATGATGGTCAGTCATCACGACATGCGTGGCCACAGACCAGTAGAAAAACCAGTCCTTTTAGAATTCTACATCCATGTCCGTGAGAGAAACCAGGTTAAAGTCATCAGCGAGATCAGTATAAATGCATGTCTAAAATCACCTGCCTTACAGAGGCTGAGGGCTGGGACAACTGTCTTTGTACATAAAGGATAGTCTTTTTATCTCTATGTTTCCGCTTTGTAAAATACTCCTTTTTAATGTGTTCAAAAGATCTTTGTACTTTTAAAAAGTAATATTTTGAATCAGTAATACACAGTTCAAAAAATCAGAAAATGTAAAAAGAAATACAGTGGAAAGTCTCTCAGTGACCCAACAGGTAACCGCTGGAATTATTGTCTCTTGTAATCTTCCAGTTTCTTCACGCATATACAAGCAAATATGAATATACCCACTCCTCACTTATCGACATGGTTAGGTTCCAAAGACCAGGCCTTTATGCCAAAATTAGCATTATGTGAAAATGGAGGATGACCACATCAGATCACAAAATGGAGAATGACTATATTATTACATAACTGCCAAATTACATCACTACATAACTGCCAAACCACTGAGAATAATGTCCCAGCCAAGTTGACACATAACCTTAACCATCACAGCCAGCATTACTCTTCTTGCCTTGCACCTCTGCATTTGCTACTGCCAGCCATATGTCATTAATGTGCAAAATAGTCAGGTAGTAGTTTTTTACTATTGTCATAAATGCAAAATGTCAGATAACAAGATACTCAATAAGTGAGAAGTGGTCTATACCATTCTGATAGTTTCCTTGTTATACAAAAGTGGCGTGCTATTTGCAAGGTTGGGTACCTTTTTTGTTCATTTTTAACAAAATATCTGTACATAAAGAATTTCCTCATCCTTTTATTCTATTTTACAACTGGATGATATTAGAATTTATAGATGTACCATAATTTACTTGACCGACTCTTATTGATGGATATTTGGGTCATTTCCAATTTTTTATTTTTACAGAAAGGTTCTGATGAATAACCTTGTGCATCCAAATAATTGCTCAAGAATATCTGTGGGATAATATCTCAGAAGTGGAAATTCCAGGTCAACTTGAAATATCAAATTACCCTCCAAAGAGGTTATTCCAATTTCTACTCCTATCAGCACTGCACAAGACTGCAGAGCTTTTCTAACTCCATAGCTTTTCCAGCAGTGTGTAGAAAATTTGGGGGAAATTTGCCAATCTGATAAGTAAAACAGTATCACTAGAAGCACCCCCTCTAAAATCAGGAACAAAACAAGGAAGCCCACCATCATCACTATTATAAAGCATTGTGCTATAGTACACTTATCTTATGATGAGTACAATTGAGTATCTTCATCTGGTTAAATGCCATTTGTACTTCCTTTTCTGTTTGTATCCCTGAATCATTTTTCTATGGGATTATTGGTTTTCTTTTTTCTATAATTTTTTAGGAGCTTTCTCTCTATATATTTTTCTATATATATTTTAACATTTTTGCCTGATATGAATGGCAATTTCTTTTAATTGTTTGCCTGTTGACTTTGATTATGGTGTTTTTTGCCATGTAGTTGAAGTGTCAGGATATCCTGATACACCTTCTTTATTTTGAGTTATATTTAGAAAAGCCTTCTCCACTCCTTGGCTACAAAAGAAAGTTGCAATCCTTTCTTCTAATTCTACTATAGTGTCATTTCTGTGTTTATATCTTGAATGCATTTGCAGTTTATCCTGGTATTAGGTATAAGGTATCCTGCTTACTTTTTTTTTCCCAGATTACTAATTGTCGTATCACTATTTATTGAATAGTCCATCACTTTCCCCTAATTTGGAAACCCTGGTGGCGTAGTGGTTAAGAGCTACAGCTGCTGAACACCAAAGACACAAATAAAGTATTAGCCCAAGAGACAGAAAGGGCCACATAGACCAGAGACTTCATCAGCCTCAGACCAGAACTGGATGGTGCCCAGCTACCACCAATGACTGCCATGTCAGGGAACACAACAGAGAATCCCTAATGGAGTAGGGGAAAGATGGGATGCAGAACCCAAATTCTAGTAAAAAGATCAGACTTAATGGTCTGACTGAGACTGGAGGAACCCCAGAAAGCATGGCCCCCGGACTCTCTGTCTACCCAGAATTAAAACAACTCTTCAGACAAAGATTGGACTGGACTGTGGGACATAAAATGATACTCCTGAAGAGTGTGCTTCTTAGCTCAAGTAGATACATGAGACTAAATGAGCAGTGGAGGTGAGATGAGAAGGCAGAGAGGGTTAGGAGGTGGTTGAATGGA
>NW_004444020.1:2483893-2485618 GCF_000243295.1 Trichechus manatus latirostris
AAAAAAAAAAAGAGCTATGGCTGCTAACCAAAAGGTCGGCAGTTCAAATCCACCAGGTGTTCCTTGGAAACACTATGGGGCAGTTCTACTCTGTCTTATAGGGTCGCTATGAGTTGGAATCTACTTGACGGCAACAGGTTTGGTTTTTGTTTTTTTTTTTTGTTTGTTTCCCCTAATTTGAGCTATCATATGTTAAAATTCCTATATGTCTGGGATCTATTTCTGGACTTTTTATTCTATGAAAGTGTTCTTTCATTTCATTAGCCAAAACCATACTGTGATGGTTAAGATTGTGTGTCAACTTGGCTGGGCCATGATTCTCCATGTTTTAACGTAATCACTCCCATGACTGAATATACGGTGAGTAGCCAATCAGATGAAAGGGAGTCTCCTTGGGGGTGTGGCCCGCATCTGTATATAAGCAGACGTTCTGGCTTTTTGCTCTCTCTGGATCCTGCGGCTGCTTCCTGTCGTCTCATCTCCCGTTCTTGGGACTTGAGCTGTCAGCTTATCTGCCGAACCTGGGATTCGTGGATCTACACAGCCTGTGAGTGGAAGCCCTACTCTCCAACCTTCCAATCTTGGGCTTGCCAGCTTCTGCAGCTGTGTGACTTGGGAGAGGCCTCTACCCTGATCCATGGACTTGGGACATTCTAGCCTCTACAACTGCGTGAGCTGTTTCCTTGATATAATCTCACTATATATATATATATTTATACACTTTACTGGTTTTGCTTATCTAGAGAACCCAGCCTAAGACACATACTATTTTTATTATCACGACTTCAATATGCTTTAATATCTGAAGGATTGGTCATCCCTCATTGTGCCACTTTCTCAGAATTTTCATGGCCCTGGTGGCACAGTGGTTAAGAGCTTGGCTGCTAACCAAAAGATGGGCAGTTCAAATCCACCAGCCACTCCTTGGAAACGTTATGAGGCAGTTCTACTCTGTCCTATAGGGTCACTGTGAGTTGGAATCAATTCCAGGGCAACTGGCATTTTTATTTTCTTTGTGACATTGGAAGCAGCTTGTCTGGTTAAAATTATTTTTAAACATCTTTTTTAGCATTTTTATTGAGATCATATTACAGTTATAAACTACTTTGGAAGATTTTGCAACTTTTCAATGTTGAGTCTTCCTTTCCAATAACATTGCACATTTCCCTGTTTGTTCTTCTCTTCAAGATTATTTCAGAGTTTTCTTCATATGGGTCTTTACATTTCATGTTAAGTTTGTTCCAGGTTTGTTTACAATATCTGCAAATGGTAATGGTTTTACCTCTACTTTTGCAATATTTATACCTCTAATTTCTTTCTTCTGCCTACTTGTATTAGCCAATACTTAAAATACTGTGTTATATAATAGTGTTGGTAGTGCACATCCTTCTCTTATTCCTGATTTTAGAAGGAACATTGCTAGTATTTCCCTTTTAAATATTCTGGCTGTACAGAAATAAATGAGATAGAGGATAGAAAAAAAATAGAAAGAATCAACAAAACCAAAAGTTGGTTCTCTGAAAGGATCAACAGAATTGACAAACCACTGGCCAGACTGACAAAAGAAAAACAGGAGAGGATGCAAATAACCTAAATAAGAAATGAAATGGGGGACATTACAACAGACTTAATGGAAATAAAAAGAATCATAACAGAGTATTATGAAAAACTATCCTCCAACAAATTTGAAAACCTACAGGAAATGGATTAATTTCTAGAAACACA
>NW_004444020.1:2487493-2516383 GCF_000243295.1 Trichechus manatus latirostris
TAAAACCACAAATGAGATACCATCTCACCCAGGCATTACTGGCACGAATCAAAAACACTGGAAATAACAAATGTTGGAGGGGCTGCGGGGAGATCAGAACTCTTATGCATTGCTGGTGGGAATGCAAAATGATACAACCATTTTGGAAAATGATATGGTGCTTCCTTAGAAAGCTAGAAATAGAGGTACCATACGATCCAACAATCCCACTCCTAGAAATATATCCTAGAGAAATAAGATCCATCACATGAATAGACATATGCACACCTGTGTTCTTTGCAGCATTGTTCAAAATATCAAAAAGATGGAAACAACCTAGATGCCCATCAACAGATGAATGAATAAACAAACTATGGTACATACACACAAGGGAGTATTATGCAAGAATAAAGAACAATGATGAATCTGTGAAGCATCTCATAACATGGATGAAAGTGGAGGATATTATACTGAGTGAAATAAGTCAATCACAAAAGGACAAATACTGTATGAGACCACTACTGTAAAAACTCATGACAAAGGTTACACACAAAAAGAGACAATCTTTGTTGGTTACGAGGGATGGGAGAGTGGGGGAGGGGGGAAATACTAAAACGATAGATAAGTGATAACTTTGGTGAAGGGTAAGACAGTACACAATACTGGGGAAACCAGCACAACTTGTACAGGGAAAGATCATGGAAGCTCCATAGACACATCCAAACTCCCTGAGGGACCAAATTGCTGGGTGGAGGGCTGTGGAGCCATGGTCTTGGGGAACATCAAGCTCAATTGGCATAACACAGTTTATAAAGAAAATGTTCTACATTCTACCTTGGTGAGTAGTATCTGGGGTCTTAAAATCCTGTGAGCAGCCATCTAAGATATTCCACTGATCTCACCCCTTCAGGAGCAAGGGAGAATGAAGAAAACAAGATACAAGGGCAAGATTAGTCAAAGGACTAATGGACCACAACTACCATGGCCTCCACTAGACTGAGTTCAGTAGAACTAGATGGTGCCCGGCTACCACCACTGACTGACTGCTCTGACAGGGATCACAATAGAGGGTCCCGGACAGAGCTGGAGAAAAATGTAGAACAAAGTTCTAACTCACAAAAAAAGACCAGACTTACTGGCCTTGACAGAGACTGGAGAAATCCCAAGAGTATGGCCTCCGGACACCCTTTTAGCTCAGTAATGAAGTCACTCCTGAGGTTCACCCTTCAGCAAAAGATTAGACAGCCTCATAAAACAAAACGAGACTAAAGGGGCACAACAGCCCAGGGACAAGGACTAGAAGGCATGAGGGGACAGGAAAGCTGGTAATAGGGAACCCAAGGTTGAGAAGAGACAGTGTTGACATGTTGTGGGGTTGTTAACCATTGTCATAAAACAATATGTATACTAACTGTTTAATGAGAAACTATTTGTTCTGTAAACCTTCATCTAAAGTACAATTAAAAAAAAATTCTGTCTCTAGAGCCAAGATAAGCATATTTTTATCAAGTTAAGGAAGTATTCATCTTTCTTATTAACATCTTTTGGATATAATCAAGTTATTTTTCTCCTTGGATCAACTACTATGATTAATTATACTCATAGATTTACTAATACTGAACCTACTTTGCATTTTTTACAATAAACCGCTTTCTTTTAATGTGCTATTGGATTACTTAAGTAATAATTTAATTTATATTTTTTGCATTGATATTCACAGGTGACATTGGCCTACGGTTTTCTTTTCCAGCCAGTCTTCATCAGTATCAATATTATACGTAATTTATTTTTTTTTAAATGGAAGTTGTTGTTTTTTTTCCCCTGTTTCTATGCTCCAGTACATTTAAAATAACATTTGAATAATTTACTCTTTAAAAGCTTGGCAGAATTCCTTCATGAAATTATCTGGCCCTGGGACTTTTTTTTGAGGAGGCGGAGGTGGTGTCGGAGTGGGAGCTTTTTAACAATTATTCATAAAATTTATTGTATGGACATCGATCTGTTTGTCTTTCTTGGGATTAATACTGGCAAATTATTTTTTCCTAGAAAATCTTCCCCTTGATTTAGAATAAGCAGTATCTTCCAAAAGTTTTCCTAGAAATTGCTGCCATGAATGGTTGAGTCAGATAGCTGAACACTGAGTCTCTTTGTTGTGAAAATCCAAGAATAATACAGAACCTAGCAGGATGTTTGTATCCCAATCAGATTTCACATCTTTAATCAGATACCCAGATCCTGTTTCTGTTGTGTTTTCCTGAACTGCAACATGCCTTTCTCTCTCACCTCAGCCTCTCATTTGTATGTGAGCTATATTTCACCTCCTTCCAAAAAGAATTTGAAGCAGTGCACTTCCATTGATTCCAGGACAAATCAGGAACACGTGGCAGTGAACCAGCACTGGTCGGTATTTTTAGTGTAATAATGAGAAGTGATCAATTAGTGTGTGTAAAATTCTTTGGGTAAGCATTTTCACAGTCTACATTACTGGTGCACTTTTCTATGAAGAACAATGGTTCTCAAAGGGGGTGATTTTGCCCCCGGGGGACATATGTTAATATCTGGAGACATTTTTGGTTGTCACAACTGCCATCTTGATCCTGGCATCTAGTGGGGAGAGGCCAGGGATACTGCTAAACATCTTACAATGCACAGGACAGCCTCCCACAACAAAGAATTAGCCAACCAAAATGTCAATAATGCTGAAGTTGAGAAATCCTGATGTAAAAAAATCTTCCCCTCTGTGTGTGTTTCAGGATTTTATGGAAACCTTGCCAAAACTTTCAGGGTACAAGGATCAGTCCCTTGCTGGAATTTGGAGTAGAGTCTATGACCCTTTATTGTGTGAGGTAAAGAAAAAATTATCAAAGATTAATTTACAATCTGACTTTATGATTTGTGCCTATTTGGAACAGAAAAACACATTATTTTTTTTTGCAGATGTATTACTTATCCTTCCTTTGACATTGAAACATAACTCAAAACTTCTTTATATTAACTTAAAGATCCTAACTTCTCTTTTCTATTATGTTTTCACCTTTTAGAAACTTGTTTTTCTTCCATGCCTTGCCGCTTTCTTATTTTTCAGTCACTCAGCAATACTGGACTCCTGTGATGGATTTTAATGGGGAAAAAAAGCAATGCTTTTGTATAAGAAAGAGAAAAAAATTACTTGATTTTTGGAAATATCAGTTAGCAAGCCAGCTATAAGCCAGGCTATTGAAATTGGCTTCTCAGTAAAGGACCTCTTCCTCGCTGGACTGTGCATATGAAATAATCCTTGTTGCTAGATTCATTATTATTTTGTCTTTCAAGATTATGTGGTGTTTTTCATTCACCATGGTCTACCTTCTGGCCAAAAGGAGTACTCTATATTCTTGTTTCCAACCAGTTCACTAAATCCCAGGGCTAAATTCTGACTGCCCACGTTTGACTGCCCAAATTCTGACTACTCGTCCTACTCTGATGTTGAGGTCATGAATATCTGGCCAGCAAGTAATTTCATAGTTCTGTCTCAATAACAGGTGACACAGTGTGTCCCTCCTCCATGAAGACGTGAAAGAGTTAATAGGCCTAAGCACATGCTACTTTCCTCAGAGTTTTGCTCTATCTTCAGCATTTGGTTCAGTGATTTATTTGCCTTATGAAAAGAGTCTTCAGTGGAGACAAGATCCTATGTTTTGGTTCCCATCTTGACATTTTTGTTCTTCCTTACTACAGTTTGATCTGAGCTATTCCATAATGTGGCCATGGTATGTGGTATCATTTTCATCCTCCCCACCCACATCATTTCCTCTGTAGATCTCTTCACTTTGGTCTCCTCTCTCATGAACTCTCTCTCTCAATCCTACCTTTGAAACTGGGGGACTCCTAATCAACTCTCCATGTTGTTGCCGTTGAGTCGATTCTGACTCATAGCAACCCTATAGGACAGAGTAGAAGTGCCCCACAGGGTTTCCAAGGAGCCGCTGGCGGATCCTAACCGCCAATCTTTTGGTTAGCAGCCTGAGCTCGTAACCACTTTGCCATCACCTCTCCATAGCTTGTAATAAATATTTGCACAATATCTCCACCTGCCCTGCTGTAGGTCTTTTTCATCCATTTCGCAAATATTCATTCACCAAGTGCCTACTGTGTGCAAGGTGCAGAGTTCCCCGAAGAGTCTGAACTAGAATCTGATGGGGGTGGGAGGTACATTATTGAAGACTCCAGAAATACATTGCCTTTCCCAGGTAACCTCTCAGGCAGCTCATTCAGTTTTTAAGGAAGCATTGTCGAATCCTGGCAAGTTTATTCTTTGCCAGATTTTACTTTCCCCATGGGTTTACGAAAGATTTCTAAACCTTTCATGAAGGAATGAGGTACATTCTTACTGTTCTGCACACACTGATACCCTGCAAAATATAAATCACCCATTGATCCAGAGTTAGTTAAGTCAAAAGCTATCGACTTGGTAGGAAGGGACAAATTAGTTTTTCTTCTGAGACTCAACATCACGACTTATCAAAATATAAAGTTGTCCTTGAAAGAAATAGCAGGACAAGGAAGGCTAGACCCAGTAGCTCTTGTAGGGTGAAAGAGGATAAAAAGTCAACAAAGAGGACAGTCAGAAACAAAAAATGCATGCACATTTTCTTCCTTTTTCTTTGTTACAGAGAACTCACAATTTCACTTTACCTTCCTGGGTTACTGAGGATACCATGACTAAGCTGAGAGAATTATCAGAATTGTCCGTCTTGTCCCTCTATGGAATTCACAAGCAAAAAGAGAAATCTAGACTCCAGGGGGGTAAGTATAAAATAAATGAGAAGAGCATATTAGGTTTGTGGTTGGTAGATCTAGGTCTGAGACCTAGTGCTACCACCAATCACTTAATCTCTCTTGCACCAGTTTCTATTCTGCAAAATGGGGATAATAATGAGACCTACTTTGTAAGGCTGCTGTGAGGATTAAAATGAATTAATGTATGAAAAAAACAAATTACCCAGCAGGATACAGCCCGTGTGTAGGGCCAGAGGCCAGGAGAAAGTCAATCTCATGAACTAAACCAACAAAGAATGCAGAAGTAGCAGGGGTGCCTTGTTGGCTATGTAATTCCTAGCCCACGAGATGCCAGCAATATGACTTAGTCCCAAGCCCCATCAGATGGTGGAGATGAACTCCTGATTTATTTCCCCCCAGCCTAGTCATGATAGGCTAAGGAATCTAGCCCCTCAATCTAGCCCCTGTCCTCACTACTCAAACTGCAATTCATAGGCTGGCACCAGCAGCATTGCCTAGCAGCTTGTTAGAAACGCAGACTCTCAGGCTCCACCTGAGACCAGATGAATCAGAATCTGCATTTTATTAAATTCCTAAGGTACTTCGTAAGTACATTACAGTGTGAGAAGCACTTCTCTAGATGCAAGAGATGGTGAAGAAAAATGCAGGGAAAGCCAGGCAGGAGTCCATAATAGTCTAATAATGGATTCAGGGGATGTGTATGAATAAGAGATGAGGTTTATCCCAGCAGCTTTCTCGTGTTCCTTCTTTTTCTCCCTTTGGTTACTAGAAGATTGCATTTGGAGGAAGTCACTTCCCCTCTCTGGGTCCCAGTTTCCCCATCTGATGAGTGGATAAGCAGATTCTGTCTATCAGATCCCTTCCCTGAGATGCATTCCTGGCCTTGGGTTCTAAAGGCTTCTCCTTGTGGGAGGTGCCTGACCTACTTCCTGGAGGAATTCCAGTGGGATTTATAAGCCAGGAAATTGTTTCCTAAATGGTTTCTGTCAAAACACAAGCCCAGCCTACTGTTCAGATCTGACTAGGCAAGAGAGATTTGTCAACTGCATGCGTGTCGAATGATGACACAGCTGAACACAATCATGCACAGAAAATATGTATTGACTGGGTAACACAGAGTCATGTGGGAACATCAGGACTCCGACCATCATCTTCTGACCTTTACCAAAACATCTGTTCTACCAGCTGCTGTCAGAGATAACACTGTTCAGAAAGATTCCTCCAACATTTAAACCGCGCCCCCTGCCATTGAGTTGATTCCGACTCATAATGACCCTATAGGACAGAGTAGAACTGCCCCGTAGGGTTTCCATGGAGTGGCTGGTGGATTTCAACTGCCGACCTTTTGGTTAGCAGCCAGGCTCTTAACCATTATGCCACCAGAGCTCCCTCCAACACATCCCCACTGCCGTCAAGTCTATTCCGACTCATAGCGACCCTATAGGACAGAGTAGAATTGCCCCATAGGTTTTCCAAGGCTGTAATCTTTAAGGGAGCAGACTGCCACATCTTTCTCCTGTTCCAACACATACACACCAAAAAAATCCCTAAGACTACTTTAGGAATATACAACTAGTCATTTTCAGTGTTAATAGAGCCCTCTTCTTGCTTCAGATCAGGGATTAGCAAACTGCAGCCTGCAGGCCAAATCCAGTCCACTGTCCATTTTTTGTAAATAAAGTTTGTTTGAAACACAGCCACACACATTCGTTTACACGTTATCTGTGGCTGCTTTCATGTTACAACAGCAGAGTTGAGTAGTTGCGACCAACAAACCTTATTAGCCTGGGAAGCCAAACATATTTACCCTGTGGTCCGTTGCAGGAAAACTTGCTGACCCCTGCTATAGCCCAACAGTGAGAAAAGTAAAGTTTATGCTATAAGATCAATGGTATTTTATCTAAATTATGCAAATTTAATAAAGGATGCAACAGAAAACATAGATGCTAGTTTTTATGCTACTGTGTAGTCTAACAATTAAGAGCAAGGGTTTTGAAGTCAGACATGCTAGGTTCAAACCCCAGCTTCTCTGCATACAAGTTGTATAATCTTGTTACAAGTTACAGAGCCTTCTTCTCTGACCCTTGCTTCCCCACCTATAAAACAGAATTATCGGCATGCTAGAACCTGGGGATAATTGTGACAGTCACCCCTAGTTAGTCCTATACAAGAAAGACAATCGCCACAGAACCAAGAGTTGACATATTCTATTATGGAGGCTGCAGGCTACCCAAAAAGGCCCCTATTGAAGAGGGAGAAGCTGCTAATTGCAGAAGGGTTGTCATGACTCCCAGAAACTTGGCCACAAAGTTTAGTGCCAATGTGTCATGAAGGTCAAGCTAAAAGTCCCTAAAGGTCTCCAGAGGGCAACCCTATCTGGAAGTGAGAGATTTAGACCTGTTAGAGATATAGTGTCCAGCTTCTTCCAGTCACCTTTGAGGAAATCCCAGCATCTACAGAAAGGATAAATCATCACTCTCTTTAATTAGCCCTTTATTGTGTTTTTTGGCATGCAGACTTTTCTCTTCCTACTATTTTATGAGATTTTTGTGTTCAAAGAGCATGTCTGATTCACCTAGCATAGTGTCTGTTCAGTGTATTTGCAAGTGGACCACAGAGTCTTGGATTATAGTCAGTCTGTAACATCAATGTCCTCCTCATTATGAAAAAAATGGTCATCTTCAAGCCAGGAAAGCACATGCACAGCAGAGAGACCACCAAACAAAGGATGAGTATAGTTTTAGGTGATGGTTGTGAAAGTCCCTGAGACAACATGTCCTTAAAACATCATCTGGCAAAATGAGGTATTCCACAGCCTTCGGTGTCTGTAAATAGGATGGAGACTGTGAATCATGCGTCAGCCATTCACAATCTCAAGAGCAACAACAGCTGGATCTTTGGATGTGAAGGGCAAAAATGTCTCTACTGGAGACAGATGGAGTTCTCAGCTGAAAGCTAAAGATGCTGGCTGCCCCCCTAATAGTGACACCCTAGTAACCTAAGGAAATGGTCCACAGAACAGTCCAGCCCGTAAAGACATCCAGAGAGCTGCTTTCTCCCTTGGTATCTCCCAAGCCTGACGCCCAGAGAATGGAAGCGAGAAGACAGAGAGTACACACCATGTTGTTACATCAAGCCTGCACTTGAGAAGATCATTGACTGGCAACTGTCTTTTATGACCTGAAGAAAAAAAAAATCTAAGATTTATCTAAGTTTTTCAGTCTCCTAACTTGAGCTTTAACACAACCTGGTATAGTTGAGCCCTAGTTTCCCAATCCAGCTCTCATTACCCAGCATGTGACCTTGGGCAAATCACTTAATATCTCTGACCTCCGATTTCCTCACCTATAAATAGGGATTAGAAGTTAGGATTCAGTGAAATAGTGTATATAAATGACATTGCCTAGCACACAGCAGATGTTCAACCAAAATTAGTTCTTTCCCTTTCTTCTTAAGTCATGAGGGTCATGGCAGGGAAAGCCCCCAACTATGAACTGACAAAAAGCTCATGAACTAGAATATACAGCTGTATTTGGTTCAGATCCATTGTCAATTTATCTTCTTTAAGGTGTCCTGGTCAATGAAATTCTCAATAACATGAAGAATGCCACTCAGCCATCAAACCACAGAAAACTTGTTATGTATTCAGGAGTAAGTATTTTTGTCTTCATTCAACATCCATGTGTTCAAGTGTGTGATCTCTTTGAGGATGGGGGTCTCATCCTTGTCTTCATTTCCCCATCGCCCAGTAGATGGTTGGCAGCTGTTGAAAGCTTCTGGAATTAAACACATAATTCTGGCCCTTGAGGAATTTACAATCTAATACTGACAAGAAGACAAGCAAACACACAAACACCATGCAAAGCATTATAGAAATGCCATACAAGCAAGTGTTTTGATGACTCAGAGAAGAAGGGAAGCTTTACTTCTGGTGGGGAGGGTGGAGAAGAAAAGCAGGAAGGATTCCTGGAGTAGGCAGCCCGTCAAAGGCATCAAGACGGGAAGGGTTGGTAAACAGTTCCTCACTGCACTGTGAGGCATATGAAGGAAATTATTAGGAAAGAAGTGGAAGGCCAGGATCTTGTGGAGAAGCTGGTATAAGATTAGGTATGTATTAACTGTGCTGTCCAATACGGCACCCACTAGCCGTCTGTGGCTATTTAAATTTAAATTCATTATAATTAAATAGAATGAAAAATTAAGTGCCTCAGAGGCACTAGCCACATTTCAAGTGCTCAGTAGCCTCAGATGGCTAGTGGCTACTGAATGGGACTACACACATATAAACATTTCCATCATTGCAGAAAGTTGTATTAAATAATGCCAATGTAGAATCTTTAAATGTTTGAGTTGGAAGGCAGCTTAAAGGCCACCTGGTCCTGCTTCTTTGGTTAACAAATAAGAGGAGTAATGAAGCAAGGGAGAACCTCCTAAAGGTGTTTGCTCAGGGAAAGTGGGTCAAGAGGTGACAAGAGTAGTAGAATGGACTGGAGGAGGGAGAGGGTGGGAACAGAATATGGTGTACAAAGCTTTTGCTATAGTCTAGAAAGGTGAGGATGTGGCCTAAAACCAGGGCAGCAACAGAAGAGGAAAAGAGGTAGTGGGGTTACAAAGGAAAGCTAAGTGTGCAGGACTCAGTGACAAATTGGAATATGGGTGAAGGGCAATGATGTGGAAGGTGAAGCCACAGATGATGGCAAGGTTATAAGCCTTGAAGGCTGGAAGGATGGAACCATCAGAACAGGTGACTAATTAGACAATTGAGTTTGAAATGCCAAGACATCTAAGTAGAGATCTCCAAATGATAAACGGAAAGAAGGGGAAAGAAAAGAGAGTTGCAACTTGAAGTTAGGTAACATTTGGCACCAGAAAGAAAAGGGATCCTGGAGAAGACACCATTTTGGAACAGGAACCAAGGAAAGGGACACTGTTGGGGAATAATGCTAGAAATGTATCATGCTTTGAAATGGCTGCCCATGGAGTCCCAGACAAATAGGCAAACAGGACATAGTATGCTGACTCCTTCTCCCACCCCCTGTCTCTATGACAGAAGTTTCTCAAATGTGATTTGGCTGGAGAAAGCCATGCTTTCATTCATGCAATAAAGTGGAAGGGGTGACGGAAGATATAGGGAAGTTTGCTTACAGTCAGGTGTTCTAAATGGTATAGATTAAAGGAAGGATCCATGAAGGGAGCAGAGTGCAGTGCTTCCTGGAGAGAACCAGTAAAACCAGTCGCCACGGTGTCAACTCCAACTCATAGCAGCCTTGTGCGTGTCAGGAAAGAACTGTGCTCCATAGGGTTTTTAATAGCTGATTGTTCAGAAGCATATCACCAGGCCTTTCTTTCAAGACATCTCTGGGTGGACTCGAACCTCCAACCTTTCAATTAGCAGCAGAGCAAGTTAACCATTTGCACCTTCCAGGGCCCCCCTCCTGGAGAGAGGTGGGCCTGAAATTCGTCAGATCTGTTGATTTTTCTATTTTCTTATCTGGTTTCCAGTTCTAACTTGTTGTAGAAAGTCTTCTATCTGTAACTCCATTTCTTTCTCTGTTAAATCAGTTCTAACTCCTTTCGAATATACTGCCATACAATTTAGGCAGCCAAATATTATCCCCATTTTGTACATATGAAAGTCAGAGATTGCCTAAGATTAGAAAGCTGATTAATGGTGAAACTGGGACTGAAAACCAGTCCTCTATGCCTTCCTGCCACACTAAAAAAAAAAAAATTAATGTTACAATTATTTTTAAGCTACACACTCTGCTTCCTTACATTTTATCCTCCCTAAACATTTATAACCTCATATGCTCTTCCCTAACTTTAAAATAGCAGACGATACTAATATACAGAAAATATAATCTAGCATTAATGTGTCCCAACATATTTTAAAATTTGATGAAAATCAATGAAAGAAGCTAAAGCAAAGATATGTTCTAGTAGAAAAGGCACAGAACTTAACGTCAGAAGGCTTGGTTTAAATTTATTTTCTCCACTTCGGGGGCTATATGGCATTAAGCAAATTACTTAATTTCTCTGTGTCTTAGTTTCTTCATCTCTTAAAGGAGAATAGTGATATGTTTGTAAACCACTCTGCCTAGCATGCAGCTGGAACCCAGGTGGCGCAGTGGTTGAAAACTCGGCTACTAATGAAAAGGTCGACAGTTCGAGTCTACAGGCCGCTCCTTGGAAACGCTACGGGGCAGTTCTTCTTTGTACTATAGGGTTTCTGTGAGTCGGAATCTACAGCACACAACTAAAGCAACCAACATACTCAACCAAAATGTGTTCTCTTCCGCTCTTTTTCTTATCGGAATTGACTCGATGGCAACAGGTTTTGGGTTTTTTTAAGTCATGGGAGTATGAGAAATTTAATTGGACAATTTGTTGGAAATAAACCATCATGGTACTTTATATGTGCTTAATACCTATTGAACGTAAACCTAAACCAGAGGTAAAGATCAAAAATGATGTTTCAAATCTCTTTAGCATGACACTACTGTGAGCGGCCTACAGATGGCGCTAGATGTTTACAATGGACAACTTCCTCCCTATGCTTCCTGCCACATCACAGAATTGTACCTTGACAAGGGGTAAGTTTCTGAGAGGTACTTATCAAAATCAACATCACTGGACTCCAGACTTTGTTATTATCTTATTACTGGCTCAAGGGTTGCTTCGCCTGTCTGGTTCCCTTTGGTTTGATATTCGCCGAGGAGAATATTGGTGAGTAATAGTATCTCTGCCTACTCATGGATCTTTTTTCTTTGTTTTCATGAAGACTTTTGTTGGAGAATAATGTACATACATAGTAGGTGAAAAATAAATTTTATATAACTACTCTGAGTGACAGAAATTATGTTTTTTTTCTAAAAAGAGAATTCAGAGCTTCAAAGGAATATGCAGATATTACATAGTTTTCTTGGAAAACACGGCCTAGTAAAAGATACTAAAAATAGATAAATAAATAAATAGTTTGGTGATGATTATACAATAATGATCTTTAAATTAATTTAAAGACTCAAACATACACATGCAGGTTCTAGTGTTTCATTTCCACCAGTCAAGATTCTTGAAGTGTAGCTTGTGACCAGAGTTTACTTTCCCCAGCTAACCAAAGCTTGGCTTGAACTCACCAAAAGGGCCAAGGTTAGAGTAACCAATCGTCCTGATTTACCCAGAACTGAAGGGGCTCCTGGAACATGGGAATTTCAGTGTTAAAACTGGGAAAGTCCTAGGCAAACCAGGACTGGTTGGTCCCTGTAGCCAAAGTCATACCAAAAGTTAGTATCTGCTGTGCCAATAGCATTCTCATTGGGAGGAGAAGGGTGAGGTGTTGTTGGCAAGTCATCAGACCAGAATGTATTGGTGGAATAAAAACAAGGAAAGGGCAGAGTTAGGACACTGACCCCAGAGCTTTGGTTTAGGGTTGGTTGGGGGGATACATTTTGCCCTCGCCCCAGGGCAGTCACAACTGCAGGCAGGGCTGGCTTCACGGGTGTGGGACCCATGCAGCTGCACAGGGCCCTGTGCTCAGCAAACCCTGCACTTGGATTTAATGCTCTGCTGTTGCTATCCTGAAATTCTTAATACTTTTTAAACAAGGGTCCCCACATTTTCATTTTTCATTGAGTCCTGCAAATTATGTAGCCAGTCCAGGCTTCTGGCCTCCTGAATTTGTAGAGTAAGGGAACGGCAGTGCAGAGATTATCTTATTCTCAGCCAACATCTTCACTGCTTACAAAGAAAGTGAATCCCGCACAATTAAGGAAGAGTAGGTCCCTCCTTTATTGAACCCCTAACTAGGCGGCAGGCATCACAAAGAAGAACTCAAATGTGGTCTTAGCTAACCTTGTTCCCAACTACCTAAGTCAAGGCGGGGAAACAAGACACGTGAAATGGAGACTAGCCAAACAATCAAGTGTGGGGTATTTTTCAACTGAGAGACATTGACATATAAAATGAAATTAACCAAGGGCCATGTACAGGTAGAAGTCCAAGTTATTGTTATATTGAGATTTTTTTTTTTTTTTAATTCTGGAGAAATATCAAAGGTAAAACTTATCTGCCCTTAAAATTAGGAACAAGGAGGATACAAGTTAACAAAAGCTGTATATTCCTACATATTAAGTGATCTTGACTGTATTAGTCAGGGTTCTCCAGAGAAACAAAACTAATAGGGTATATATATATTGTTTGCCAACTGCACCCTCCCCCAGTGAGGTATTTTCATAAGCGTGCTACGCTAATTTTTTTTTACAGCAACATGTGAAAAAACACTGGCATAGTGGCAATTATGAAAATACCTTGTGGGAGGAGGGTGTGGCTGGCAAACAAATGTAGAAGGCGTGCATAATTTGCATAAAAATATGGTACACTAATGTTTGACCAAATACTTGGCTGCTATAGCCTAGCCAAGTTGACACTAAAATTAACCATCCCAGTTCACCCCTTGACCACTTGGCACCCATACATATCTCCTTGAACCATACTTAATCTCAAAATAAATAGAATAACAAAGTCATACTTCTGCCTAACATGTTACAACTATCCAGGACACATTAACCCTTTTCCCAGAAAAGGATGCAAAATCCTTGGGTGATGTTCACTCTTCTCCTTGATATCCTATAACTTAAATCCTGTGATGTAAAGTTAATATATCTATGTTGTATGATAAGGGGATGAGAGAGGGAAGAAAACAAACGTATCTGAGACACACACATGCACATTCATAACAAAATACAGAATACTCATAAAAATTATAGACTTCATTTCGGCAACTTGGTCATGTGATTGTAGCTTGTATTTAAAACTACCTTCTTCCACTATCCAGTCCATATTCCCTTTGCCCTCAGCAAGCACCTCAGCTGGCGATTATTCTTTACCTGGTAGGATGACCTAAACCTTCATTTCTGATGGGTCTGGGTCATTAGTAGTCCTGCTTGAATTAAACTATTGTAGTTTTCCATTGGAGCCCATTGCCTTTAATCACAGAGAATGGTAGTAATGCCCTAAGGGATCTCCTATATTACTGACATACTCTTCCTTACTTTCATTGTGTAATAACAGTCCAATTTCCCCCAGTAATCAGGATCAATTACACCAGCTAGTGTGGTAACTCCCTTCTTTGCCTGTTGATTCAGAGGCATGTGGAGCCCAAAATGGCCAGGTGGCATTCTTAACATCTGGTTCAATGGAATCATTGTGTCTCCTGATGGAAACATTCTCCCCTTTGGAACTAAGACCTCTAGACCAATGGAGCATATGGTCACAGTACAGGAAGCAAAAATTTTGCTAGTGGATCTCTAGGAGTAATAGTATGTGGTACCCCTCCCGTTTCTACTCCTCAATTCTGGGACCCATGGATTCTGGCTATGGGAGAAACAGCACTATATATTGGACGCTGATTTAGAGTATATACAGCCTCTTGTACTGCTAAGGTATTGCCACCTAGCTGGTACTGTAACTGAGTCATCAAGCTAGCTGCTTTAGGATGATGGGGAACAGGGTAAAATCAGTAAATTCCATGATCATGAGCTCATGGTCACACTTTATTTGCTGTAACGTGAGTTCCTTGATCAGAAACAATGCTGTGTGAAATACTATGACTGTGGACAAGGCTTTCACTAAGTTTATGGATGGTAGTTTTGGCAGAAGCATTGCTTGCAGAGAAGGCAAATCCGTAGTCAGATTAAGGGTCTATTCAACTGAGAACAAAAAGCTGCCCCTTCCATGATGGAAGTGGTCTAATGTAATGAACCTGCCACCAAGTAGCTGGATGATCACCCAAGGAACGGTGCCGTATTGGGGACTCAGTGTTGGTCTCTGCTGCTTGTAGACTAGACACTCAGCAGTGGCTGTAGCCAAGTCAGCCTTGGTGAATGGAAGTCTGTGTTGTTGAGCCCATGCATAACCTCCATCCCTGTCACCATAGCTACTCTGTTCATGAACTCCTTGGTTCATGACAGGAGTTACTGGGGAAAGAAGCTGACTGGTATCCACAGAACACGTCATCTTATCCACTTTATTATTAAAATTCTTCCCTGCTGAGGTCACCCTTTAGTGAGCATTCACATGGGACACAAATATCTTCATATTTTTTGCCCATTCATAAAGGTCTATCCACACACCTCTGCCCCATACCTCCTTGTCACCAATTTTCTAATCATGTTCCTTCTAAGTACCTGACCTTCCAGCCAAACCATTGACCACAGCCTATGAATCAGTGTACAGTCACAACTCTGGCCATTTTTCCTTCCAGGCAAAATGAACAACCAGGTACACTGCTCAGAGTTCTGCCCACTGAGAGGATTTTTCTTCACAATGTTTTTCAGAGATGTCTCAGAAAGTGGCTGCAGTTCTACAGCTGTCTACCTTTGGGTGGTACCTGCATATCGTGTAGAACCATCTGTAACCCAGGCTTGAATTTTCTCTTCCTCAGTAAACTGATCATAAGAAACTCTCAATGAGGCCACAGATGCACAATGGGAGAGAAAATAATGTAGAAGGAGTAGGGGCCATGGGCATTTGGGCCACTGCCTCATGTAACTTACTTGTGTCTTCAGGGCCTGCTCAAGCCCAGTCTCATACATACTACTTCCATTTGATGATAGAGTGCTGCTGTGCATGCCCAATTTTATGACTCTGTGGGTCAGACAACACTCAGTTCATGATGGGCAGCTCAGGCCACATGGTAACTCGTTGGCCCATGGGTAAGCATTAGTCTCTGCTAAGGCCCAGTAGTACGCCAAAAGCTGTTTCTGAAAAGGAAAGTAGTTATCTGCAGAGAATAGCAAAGCTTTGCTCCAAAATCCTAAGGGTCTGTGCTGTGATTCACCAATAGGGGCCTGCCAGAGACTCCAAACAGCATCTCTATTTGCCACTGACACTTTAAGCACCATTGGATCAGCTAGATCATATGGCCCAAGTGGCAGAGTGACTTGCACAGCAGCCTGGACCTGTTATAGAGCCTATTCTTATTCTGGGCCTCCACTCAAAACTAGCAGCTTTTCGAGTCATTTGGTAAATGGGCCAGAGTAGCACACTTAGATGAGGAATATGTTGCTTCCAAAATCCAAAAAGGCCCACTAGGCATTGTACCTTCTTTTTAGCTGTAAGAGGGGCCAGATGCAACAACTTACTATTCACCTTAGAAGGGATATTTTGGCATGCCTCACACCACTGAACTCCTAGAAATTTCACTGAGGTAGAAGGCCCCTAAAGTTTTGTTGGATTTATTTTTCACCCTCTGATATGCAAATGTCTTACTAGTAAATCTAGAGCACCATATTTTTATGCAAGTAACACGCATCTTCTACATTTGTTTGCCAACTGAAACCTCCCCCCTCCCCGCCACCACGAGGTATGTTTGTAAGCACACTATGCTATTTGTTTTACATCAACATGTAAAAAAAATTGGCATAGTGGTGCTTGTGAAAATACCTCATGGGGAGAGGGTGTAGTTGGCAAACAAACATAGAAGGCGTGTGTTATTTGCAAAAAATATGATAATTGCTACTTCTTACTCACTTGGTTCAATCAGCATGATGTCATCAATGTAATAGACTAATGTGATGTCTTGTAGAAGGGAAGGGCAATCAAGTTCCTTGTGAATTAAATTATAACATAGGGCTGGAGAGTTGATACATCTCTGAGATAGAACAGTGAAACTGTATTATTGGCCTTGCCAGTTGAAAGCAAACTGCTTCTGGTGGTCTTTACTAACAGATATCAAGAAAAAACATTTGCCAGATTAATAGTTGCATAGCAGGTACCAGGGGATATGTTAATTTGCTCAAGCAATGAAACCACACCTGAAACAGCAGCTGCAATTGGAGTCACCACCTGGTTAAGTTTACGATAATCCACTGTCATTCTCCCAGATCGTTCTGTTTTCTGCACAGGTCTAACAGGCAAGTTGAATAGGGATGTGGTGGGAATAACCACCCCTGCATCCTTCAAGTCCTTGCTGTTGGCACTAATCTCTCAATAGCTCCAGGAATGTGGTATTGCTTTTGGTTTACTATTTTCCTAGCTAGAGGCAGTTCTAGCAGCTTCCACATGGGCCTTTCCTACCATAATAACCCTCACTCCACAGATCAGGGAACCAATGTGGAGATTCTGCCAGTTGCTGAGTGTGTCTATTCCTATTACGCATTCTGGAACTAGGGAAATCACCTCAGAGTGGGTTCATGGACTCACTGGATCCATTGTGAGGCAGACCCGACCCAACTCCATTGATAACCTGACCTCAATATGCCCCTACTCTGACTGGTGGACTACAGTGACATTTTGGGTCTCCTTAGATTAATCTCAGTTTACAGCCAATGTACAGTATATTAACCTTGTATCCTGCAACCATGTTATAATTGTTTATTAGTTCCAGGTTTTGTTTTTGTGTTTTTTTTTTTTTTTTTTTGGTCAAATCTTTAGGATATTCTACATAGACAATCCTATCATCTGTGAACAAAGACAGTTTATTTCTTCCTTCCCAATCTGTATACCTTTTGTTTCCTTTTTTTGTCTACTTGCATTGGCTAGAACTTTCAGTAGAATGTTGACTGGGATTGGTGAGAGGGGACATACTTGTCGTGTTCCCCATCTCAGGGGAAAAGCATATAGTTTTTCACTATTAAATGTGATGTTAGCTGAAGGATTTTTGTAGATTTTCTTTATCAAGTTGAGGAAGTTTCCCTCTATTTCTAGTTGCTGAGAGTTTTTGTCATGAATAGGTGTTGGATTTTGTCAAATGCTTTCTCTGCTACTATTGATATGATCATATGATTTTTCTTCTTTAGCCTGTTGATACAATGAATTACATTAATTGATTTACACATGTTGAACCAACCTGGCATACCTGGGATAAATTCCATTTGATCATGAAGTATAATTATTTTTATACATTGTTAGATTCAATTTGCTAATATTTGTTAAGGATTTTTGCATCTATGTTCATGAGAGATAATGGTCTGTAATTTCCCTTCCTAATAATGTCTTTGTCTGGTTTTAGTGTTAGGGTAATGCTGGCCTCATAAAATGAGTTATTAAGTGTTGCCTCCTCTTCTATTTTTTGGAAGAGTTTGAGAAGGCTTGGTTAATTTTTCTTTAAACATTTGGTAGAATTCAACAGTGACACCATCCAGGCCTGGTGCTTTCTGTTTTTGAAAGTTATTGTTTATTCAATTTCTTTAATAGATAGAAGTCTATTAGGAGTATTTATTTCTTCTTGTGTGAGTCTAGGTAGATCGTCTCTTTCAAGGAATTGGTCCATTTCATCTAAGTAATCAAATTTGTGGGTGTAGAGTTGTTCATATTATTCCTTTATTACCCTTTCAATGTCCAGGGGCTCAGCTGTGATGGCCCACCTTCATTTCTAATATTAGTAATTTTTGTCTTCTCTCTCTTTTTCCTGATTGGCCTGGCTACAGGTTTATTGATTTTATTGATCTTTTCAAAGAATCAGCTTTTGGTTTTGTTAATTTTTTCTTCTCTGTTATTTTCCTGTTTTCAATTTCATTGATTTCTGTTCTAATTTTTATTATTTTTCTTTTTCCGTTTCCTTTAGATTAAATTTGTTCTTCTTTCTCAAGTTTCCTAAAGTAGAAGCTTATTGATTTTAGATCTTTCTTCTTTTCTAATACATATATTCAGTGCTATAAATTTCCCTCTAAGCACTGCTTAACTGCATCCTGCAAATACTGATAAGTTGTATTTCCACTTACATTTAGATCAAAACTTTTTTTTTTAAATTTTTTGAGCTTCTTCTTTGACCCATATGTTATTTATAAGTGTGTTGTTTAATCTCCAAATACTTTGGGATTTTCTAGCTATCATTCTGTTATTAATTTCTAGTTTAATTCCATTGTGGTCTGTAAGCTTGAATGATTTCTATTCTTTTAAATTTATTAAGATGTGTTTTATGACCCAGGATGTGGTCTGTCTTGGTGAATTTTCCATGTATATTCAGCTGTTAATGGATGATGTATTCTATAATGTGAAGTAAATACAGTTGATAATTGTGCTACTTAGTTTAACCATATCCTTACTAGTTTTTTACCTACTGGATCTGTTAATTATTGACAGAGAAATGTTTAAGTCTCCAACAATAATAGTGTATTTGTGTATTTCTCTAAGCAGCTTGGTCAATTTTTGTCTCATGTATTTTTATGCTCTGTTAGGCACATTAAGGATTGTTATATATTCTTGGTGACTAGACCCCTTTATCATTACCTAATGCCCCTCTTTACCCCTGATAATTTTCCTTAATCAGAAATCTGCTTTGTCTGAAATTAATATAGCTATGACAGATATTTTATGATTAATGTTAGCATGGTATATCTTTCTCCATCCCTTTACTTTTAATCTATTTGTGTCTTTATATGCAAGTGGTTTCTTGTTAACAACATGTAGTTCAGTCCTGGCTTTTTATCCACTATAATAGTCTCTCTCTTTTATTTGGCATATTTAGACCATTCACATTTAAATTGATTATTGACATAGTTGAATTAATATCTACCATACTTGTAATTGTTTTCTGTTTGTTGCTCTTGTTCTTTGTTTCTTCTTTTTTTGCCTTCTCTGGCTTGAATTGGGTATTTTGTATGAATCCATTTTCTCTCTTCTCTTAGCATATTGATATACTTCTTTTAAAAATTGTCTTAGTGATTACTCTAGAGTTTTCAATATATATTTACAACTAATCTAAGTTACTTTCAAATAACACTGTTCTGCTTCACAGGTAGTATAAGTACCTTATAACATTCCTCCCCCTGCCCCATTTCTTTAATTTTGTTATCAGACATTTCACTTATCCTTAAGCTATAATCATCTGATGTATTGTTGCCATTGTTATTTTAGACAAACCATTATCTGTTAGATAAGTTAAGAATAAGAAAACTAAATGTTATATTTTGCCTTTATTGTTTCTTGAATGCTCTTTCTTTATGTAGATCTGAGTTTCTGACCTATATTATTTTCTTTCTCTCTGAAGAACAACTTTTAACATTTGTTGCAAGTAGGTCTAGTGGCAACAAGTTCTTTCAATTTTTGTTTGTCTGAGAAAGTCAAATTCTCTTTCATTTTTGAAGGATAATTTTGCTGGGTTCAGAATTCTAGGTTGGTTTTTTGTTTGTTTGTTTTCTGTCAACACTAAAAATTTCACTCCACTCTGTTCTTGCTTGAATGGTTTCTGAAGAAAATTCCAATGTAATTCTTATCCTTATTCCTTTATATGCAAGGTGTTTTGCCCCCCCCCCCCCTTCTGGCTTCTTTCAAGATTTTCTCTTTGCTTTTCTGCAGTTTTAATATGACATGCTTAGGTATATTTTTTTATATTTCTGCTGTTTGGTGTTCTCCGAGCTTCCTGGATCTGTAGTTCGGTATCTGTTAGCATTTTGGAAAATTCTCGGTCATTATTACTTCAAATGTTTCTTCTGTTCCTTTCTCTCTTCTTCTGGCCTTCCTATTATGCATATGTTACACATTTTGTAATTGTCTGACAATTCTTGGATATTTTGTTCTCATTTCTTGAGTATTTTTTTCTCTTTGCTTTTCAGTTTGGAAAGTTTCAATTGATATATCTTCAAGCTCACTGGTTCTTTCCTCAGCCATGTCCAGTCTACTGATGAGCCCATCAAAGGCATCATTCATTTCCGTTACAGTATTTTTGATGCCTAGCATTTCCTTTTGATTCTGTCTTAAGAGTTTCCACCTCTATGCTTATGTTACCCATCTGTTCTTGCATGTTGACTCCTTTTCCATTAGAGCTCTTAGTATATCTTAGTATATCTGATAATTCCAGAATCTCTACCATATGCAAGTCTGGTCCTGATGTTTGCCCTGTCTCTTCAGACTGTGTTTTTTGCCTTTCAACATGTCTTGTAATTTTTTGTTGAAAGCCAGAAATAATGTACTGGATAATTGTAACTGAATTTCTTTCTGTTGTCATCTCCTGTAATTCTCTGTTGATGTTTATTGGTATTAAGGTCTGGGGGAAGAGGAAGCATTCTATAATCCTATGATTATTATGTTTCAGTCTTTTAGTGAGACTGTGCCCCTGGGTTGTGACCTTCACAAGTACTTCTCTCCTTTTTTTATGTCACTCCTTTTGTGAGATAGGAAGGCAAGAGGTGGCTAGAATTAGATATTTCCTTTCCTCCATGTCCAAGGCTAGACAATGCTGTACTGGAGTTGGTTATTAACCTTCCTCCACATACGTTAATGTCTGATAAAACTCATTTAGGGTAGGCTTTGGTAAAATATTTCCCTCTGAGGACAGACTGTTGTTAAAGAGAATAGAGTACTATTTCAAAATGGTTACTCCTCCCCACCCTGCCCCCCACCTCCATTGCTGGAAACAGGAGGAGAGCTTACTCCAAGCTTCACAGTGAGAACCTGATGAGATTCCTGCAGGTAAAACTCATGAAAATGTGGGCCCCTCCTAAGGCTGAGCCACCAGGAGTTTTTATTTCTCAAGCCAGTCCAAGCTCAGTCTCCAGAAGTTAGTCAACTACCCTTTAAGTATTCCTACTCAATGCTGGGTTCAGCAGCAGTGAATTCTGCTCCTGGTAAACGGTGAGTCTCTGTATCAGCCTGTATGCCTCCAGTTTTCAGGGAGGCGGTTTGCCCTGTGACCTCAATTCTCTGATGTATCTAAGCATAGTTGTTGATTTTCAGGTTTTTTTCTTGTTGTGAGTACAAGAACGATGACTTCCAAGCTCTTTACATTCCAGACAAGAAACTGGAAGTCCTTTGCATGCATATTTAGCTTGTGTCTTTATCAGTTTTGAGTCTCCTAAAACCATTTTCCAGATTATTAACTAATAGGGTAATTATGTCTGCTGTAACAAATGAACCTCAAATTCTCAGAGGCTTAACCCAATGGAAATGTATTTCTCACTCATCTAACAGTCCAATGCAGGTGTTCCTGGTCACATATTATGATGACTCAAGGACCTAGGGCTCCATCTTGTAGACCTACAATCTTTAAAGAGTTCTGTACTTACCTGCATGAAGCTTGTAGAAAGAGAGGATGGAGAAGGCAACTACCTCAGCCTAGATGGAGCGCATATCACTTCTGCTCACATTCTACTGGCTAAAATTTGTCACTTGATTCCACTTAGGTGCAAGAGATTCTGGGAAATGTAGTCACTCTCAGCTAGAACTCTATAGAAAGAGAATCCTGAATTTTAATGGACTATTAGCATCTTTAACATATCTTGAGATACAACAATTTTTAAATCTCTGTATGATGCTGTCACTAGAAATATTATCCCAAGTGACAAGTATTCATTCATATAGTATTAGAGAAGTATTTTAAAACATATCTCATAAGTGAATATTTGTGGTCACTACAGTCTATAATGCCTTTTAAAAGTGATATTTCAAAGGGCTTGTTTATAACAATATCCAACAGTTGCAATTACCCCAAGAAGGGTCCCTTAAATTTCTTTTCTCCCTTTTTGATTGGCAAGTGACTTCTATAAGCACCTCATACTAGCTTTCCTGAGGTTGATTAAAGCTAACAGACCATCCCTAAACAGTACTTTGTTTTTTGAAATAAAGTATTGAGAGAGCACTCCTTAATATGAGAGATTGTAAGGCCTTCAGTATGCAGCTATCCCTCTTTCTGAGGGATAATTTTGTAATAAAGTCATGTTATATATTTAAGCATATGTTATAAATTATTCAGCTCCATGTTTATAGCCTGGTTAAGGAGAGGGGAGCTATACTAAGAGGAAAAACTGAAAAAAAAAAACTATTGAGAGGGAAAAGAGAGAAAAAGAAGGAGCAAATGAGAAGCATGAAAGGGAGACAACAGGAGAGGGAAAATCCAACAGCCCTCACCCACGTCCCTCCCCCTACTTGTTATTCAAAAGCTCATCAACATCACCTCTTACTCCCCCAGCCATGCATAGCCTCTCTGACCCTTCTCTGATTATGCATCCTGTTCCCACCTCCTATGCCCCTGCTCTTCTAACAAACCAGCCCTTCCCATTTCTACCCTCCAGATCTGGCCCCCTTACCCCAATTTCCAATTCTTATGCCTATGTTGGCTAAAATCTCCTTGTCCCCATAAATTCATTCACTAGTCCCTCAACTAGCATGTTACAGTCTAGATGGAAAGAAATTAAGAGGCAGTTCAACAACACAGAATTAACAGCTCTCTCCTCTGCCTTCTATCACCAGGGAGTACTTCGTGGAGATGTACTATCGGAATGAATCACGGCATGAGCCACACCCCCTCACACTGCCAGGCTGCACCCACAGCTGTCCTCTGACCAAGTTTGCTAAGCTGGTTGCCCCTGTGATCCCCAGAGACTGGGCTTCAGAGTGTATGATTACAACTGACCATCAAGGTATTGAGGATGTTACAGATTAGCGTGTATGCAGCGTTCTGCACAACAGGCAGAGTGGCCTTTCTCAGAACAGTTGGCGCTTTGAGAATATACCTTGGCTGTCACCCTCAGCTTTGAGGGAAATGGGTTTTGGGTAATAATTATGTTTCAGGTACCTTGCTACCTGGCCCTGCCACCACTTGCCTTGACTTAGTTGTTTCAGTGTTAATATAAGGGGGCATCTGTGCCAAAATATAATCAGGATGAAACTTGGGTTAAAGGCCATGAGGCAGTCATGACCTATGTGATTGGCCACACACCTGACTTTATCACTAAACTATCGCCCAGAAAGAGAGGGTGGTTGTATATTTGAGTCCTCACAATCTCTCATATTAAGGAGTGCTCTCTCAATATTTTATTTTAAAAAACAAAGTACTGTTTGTGGAAGATCTGTTAGCTTAAACCAACTTCAGTAAAGTTAGTATGAGGTGCTTACAGAAGTCACTTGTTATTTAAGAACTCTCAGATTTGGTTTCAGCAGGATTATATGAGGCTGTTCTTTAAGTGTCTATAGTGAAACAGATGTCAGACAAAACCCATAATCTAGGGTGGGAACAAGGAAGGGAAGAGTTATTCCTAGTCTAATAGGCAAAGGAATAACTCACCTGTTAGTTCCAGCCTTCTCACAAAGAGAGGCAAAAACATGAGAGACAGTGGAAGAATTTAGGGAACTCTTGTAGGCTGAAAACTTGGTATTGTTTTGACATTTGTATTAAATATATTGGGTGGCAGAGCTGAAAAATAAAAGCATGTTTGCATTCTTTGATCCTAGAACATCCATGTTCCTTCTGAAGAAACCAAAATCAAACTTGACAGAAAGCTCTGATATATGTAATACATATAGCAGCTCTTGGAATATATGTGTATATACAGCAGCTCTTGGAATATATGTGTATATATAGCAGCTCTTGGAATATATGTGTATATGTGTATATATATATATATATGTCACAGCAAATAAGTAGCCTAATGAGAACAAGATGTTCTGGTCCAGCATATCAGAGATGAGAACACTGAATGAGTAGAGCTTCTCTTGAAGCTCCTATGATAAGAGATGTTGAATCTGAAGTTGATTTAAGAGAGGAAGTATGATTGACACATATCAAACTGGAGCAAAACTGGGAACATAAGCATGTTCCAGATGCCTCCAGGATCGAAACTTATTAGAATGTTGAGAGTGCAATTATGAAATCTGTTTGGAGGACAAAAAGAATGTGTCAAACTTTGATTCTGGTATCTTCAGAAAACCTAAGCAAACTGCTGCTGTAACAGAAATACCTCAAGTGGGTGGCTTTAGTGAACAGAAATTTCTCACAGTTTCCGAAGTTAAAAGTCCGAATTCAGGGCACTGGCTCTAGGAGAAGTTGGCTCTAGCGGAAGATCCTTGTCTCAGCTTCTCTAGCCCTGGCATTCCTTGGTTCCTTCGCTATATCCATGTGTCATCTATCTTCCACCGTTTGTGCTCACTTGTCTCTGTTCTAAGCTGGTCTCTATATCACTCAGAAGTGATTGGGTGTAGGACACACTCTACGTTGGTATGACCTCATTAACATAACAAAGAAATCCCTATACTCAAATAGGATTATATCCACAGGTATAGGGGCCAGGACTCCATCACATATTTTGGGGGGACACAATTCAATCCATAATACCATTCTACATTACCATTAAGGATAAAGTGAGAGAATGCCTAAAGATGGTTTCTACTGGATGCCAGAGTCTAGAGCAAACCCAGTCCCACTCCTAGTTGGTCTTGGGATGACTGACAGAAGACACTGATTGATAATGTTTATTTGTGTTTTCTTCCCAAAAAAAATATTTGGCCTTGGAGCCATCACCTAATTATTCATTCTCAGTGACACAGTGGTTAAGAGCCATGGCAAGCTACAACTGCTAACTAAAAGGTCAACAGTTCAAATCCACCAGCTGCTCCTTGGAAACTCTACGTGGGCAGTTCTACTCTGTCTTACAGGCTCACTATGAGTCGGAATCAACTCGACAGGGATGGGTTTCGGTTTTTTTTGGTCCATGCTTGTAACTTTCCTTCAGCAATGAGCCAAACATAAAATAGTGAATAAAGTCCTCAACAGGAAGTTCAAAAGCATTACTTTCATAATGAACTTTGAAAAGCATTTCTAATTAGGATAAAATTCCTGCAGGAAAGATTTCAGAGGCATTATTTTTATTTGTTGAGGGGTTTTGTTTTAATGTAACAGGAGGAAAAATATTAATATAAAGTAAAACTTTTGACTGCATTAAATGAACTTTGTACATTGAAAATGTATTTAATTTGAACTTTACTGCTTTGGATAAAGGCTAAACTGATGGATGTCCTTGCCTCACTATTTAAGGTGGGAACAGGAAGTTCACAACGTAGTGGGAAAGTATAAAGATGCATAAAATGCAGAATAACAAGTGTTATTTCTTATGATTACACGGGTTGCAATGGGAACAAGCATTACCTGGATTTGGAGGGAGGGAGGGAAGTAGTAAGGAAGGTCCAGGAAGGATTCCTGCAGAAGATGACAACTGCACCATGTGAAATCAGTTTGCATGGAGGTTTCTAATGGTGTTACACAAGACAGCAAAAAGGTACTTATCAAATGCCCTAGTGGCTTGAAGCTGGAGGGGATAGGGAAGTTACTAGGCAAAAGAGTTGGAGTCCAAAGAGATTCCCACAGGTTTCATTCAGGGGGCCAATGATTTTATTGTGATTAATATTAATATACATATGTATATATATATGGAGCCTTGGTGGCCTGGTGGTTAAGTGTTCAGCTGCTAACCAAAAGGGCGGCAGTCCGAATCCACCAGCTGCTCAGTGGAAACCCTATGGGCAGTTCTACTCTGTCCTATAGTGTTGCTGTGAGTTGGAATCGACTCAATGCAATGGGTTTGGTTTTTGTTATATGTATATGTATATATATACATATATGTATACATATATATATACAAAATATATATATATTTTGTTATATGTTTTATGTGTACAGCACATAAAATTTTCCATTTTAACCATTCTTAAGTGTACAATTCAGTGGCATTAACTACATTCACATGGTTGTACAACCATTACCACCATCTATTTCCAAACTTTTTCATCACCCCAAACAGAAATTCATTAAGCAATAACTTTCTATTTTCTCCTACCTTCAGCCCCTGGTAACCTCTAATCTACCTTGTGTCTCTATGAATTTGCCTGTTCTGGTTATTTTATATATGTGGAATCATTCAATATCTGTCCTTTTGTGTCTTGTGTTATTTCATTTAGCATAATGTTTTCAAGGTAGCATGTATTAGAATTTCATTCCTTTTTATGGCTGAATAATATTTCTTTGTACATTTATACCACATTTTGTTTATTCCACATTTTGTCTATTAATGGAAACTTGGGTTATTTCCACCTTTTGATTATTGTAAATAATGCTGAAATGAACATTGTGTACATGTGTCTGTTTGAATCCTGTTTTCAATTCTTTGCGGTATATATGTAGGAGTGAAGGATTTTTATCTGTTGTGTTCTCTTTTGTATCTGTCCCCAGCAGCTGTACCTGGCATGGAGCTCAATAAATATTTGCTCAATTAATGTATAAATTGGTAACCTTTCCTCTCTAAACCTATTCTTCTCTGTCTTGATTAACAGCCACACCCAGTAACCTAGCAGTCATTTTGATCCCACTTTTCCTTCATCCTCCATGTCCAATCTGTCACCTCCTCTAGTCAACTCACTGAAATTGGTCATGGTGGGAATATTTTCACTACAGAAATAAGCAAATTCTATAGATCAGAGTTCTCTCTCACTCTCACCTGGTTTACCAATATACCACTGGTTTTAGCTCAAAGAAATCTTGTTAAAAGTCTATAGCATGAGGTGGCCTCTGACAAAATGAATTCAATATTTAAACTTCTTTAAGGAAAAAGGACTAGATTTGTTCTATATGGCCTCAAAGAGCAATGCTAGGGTAGCAGGCAAAACTCTCAGAGAGACAGCTTGTCATTCAGTGGTGGGAAATTCCTAGGACAGGAGGTATCCATTGGGCGGGATGATCACTTGCCTTGGGAGAGATACTATAGAGTAGGCTTAAGCACAGAAAGTTATTGGGAACCTACTCCTTAGTCAGGTCTCCAGATTTTGCAAATAAAAATATAGGATGCTAAAAAAAAATTTGAAAAATAGTTCTAACTTGAATTTATTGGGAAAAAAATACAAGACATTTAGGGCATCAAGACAAAGCCAATACAGAAAGCAGGACAAAATCATTAAATATAGGACATTGTCCTATAGATGCAGGATGCCTGGTAACCCTACTCCTTAGTGCATTTTCACCCATGAAATTCTAGCCATACTTATAAACAGTACTTTCAGCTAGTTCTAGCAGACCAATGTTCTGTTCTTGTATCAATTTATTAAATCAGAATCTTTACTGGGAAAGTCATGATAAGTCTAAGTTCCACACTATGTTACTTAAGAATAAGAAAACCTCTTTTTAAAAAAATACTTCTTTAATTCCTAAATTTTACTAATACAGTCAGGCTTTCTTTGCTAGTACTCTCCCACCCTCTGCCTCAATGTCCAGCTCAAATTATTTCACCAGAGGGAGATTTTACTGGTGGGAAGTTCCAGTTTCCCTCATAATCTTTGTAAAGCTGAGAATCTACTGCATATATACACGTGCCTAAGATTCAAGCATAAGCTTAAAGGCAGAATCCATACCTTTTTCTTCTGAATTCTCAGCCAATAGACAATGCCTACAAGTCTGGTGTGCCTCCAATCAGTATTTCTTGGTTGAATAAATGTTCAGCTCTCCATGCCTAGCCTGACTTCCTAATAGCTGGGCCCGGATGTCAGAAGCCTGGGATTCAGTTGTTCAATAAATAGGGAGAGAAGCTATGAATGTGCCACAAAAATGACTTCACTACAAAGACCCAATCATTGACTATATATGTGTATCTACATACCAACATGTCTGTTGTATTTGGCCTGTTTTTGGCATAATTACTGTCATTCTCTTGTTCTCCTATTGTTGTTCAGAATCCCTGTTCCACAATATCCGTTTTAGCACCCCTCCTCCCTCAGAGATGAGACCGTCTGATTATAATATCTTCTTCTCATCCTTGTTGCCATTATCTTCAGTTTCCCAGGCTGTATCTTATCATTTGTTCAAGATTTTGGGACTTGCTTTGGTGTACACCAAATCCCTCCTCACTCTCACCCCTGCTGTCAACCTGAACAGTTTAAAAACTGGGTCCCCAGGATCGCATGCAGATTTTACAATTTAGCACGACTATGTGGCTAAGATCTCAGCTGCTAACCAAGAAATCAGCAGTTCGAATCCACCAGCTACTCCTTGGAACCCCTATGGGGCAGTTCTACTCTGTCCTATAAGGTTGCTATGAGTCAGAATCGACTCAACGGCAACGGGTTTGGTTTGTTTTTTTTTTTAATGTGAAGTCATACAGACATTTAAAAGATCAGTCCTGGGCTGAGTCTTGGATTCAGGCTCTTCAAGTCCTATTAGTTATCAGTAGCCTTCTTCACTTTTCTTTCCAAGCCTCAGTTCTATCATCTTTAAGATGGAATAATAATAAGTTGAGGAAGATAAAAATAAAATAAGGAAGATAAAGCTTTTAGCCTGTTCTTGGCCCAGAGGAAGTCCCCAGTAAATGTTATTTATTATCTTTATTATGAAAAATACATACCCTTGGGCATTTCACAAACGATTAATAAATTATTATT
>NW_004444020.1:2516483-2531568 GCF_000243295.1 Trichechus manatus latirostris
TTAAAAAAAAACTCTGAGCCCCAACCTAGATATCTGGTCTTACCTCCCCCCAGCCTATGCTCCAGCCGTATGCAACTGCTCATTATTCTCCAAACATACCCTTGTGCAAACTCCTTCTGTTTCATGGCAAAATACTATTTACCTCAAAGGCCCAGAGCAAATCTTACTGATACTCTGAAGACTTTCCAAACTCTTTCTAATAGAATACATTCTGTTAATTGCAACTTTCGGTTCCAATGGCATATCTTTTATAACTGCATTTAAGGTTTATCGCATTATCTCTTAGTTGTCTATCTGGCTCTACCACTAAACATTGAGCTCCTCAAGAGCAGAGATTATGGAACCCCAGCACCCGGGACATAGCCTGCCTGGCACATGGTATGGGCTCACTGCATGTTTAAGATGGAAGGAAGGAAGAAAGAATGAAAGGAAAGCATATTCTGTGGGATCACCATGACCACATATCCAGTAAAAAAATTGAAAATAAATTTCCAAGTACAGCCATTAAAATTGATTTTCAAAAACCATTAATCTCTGTCTTCCTCATTTCCATTTCAACTTTCCTTTCCTCCTGAATTCTATTTTGTTCCCTTCAAATTTACATTAACCCTCCCTGTAGTTCTAATGACACCTGCCCATCAGAATCTAACTTAATTAGTATTCACCTTCTCATGATGCTAAGAGGCATCATGCCATTACGAGAAAAACATTGGTCTAAGATTTGGATTTTATGAGTTCTAGGTCACTAATTCTCTCCACAAATATTTATTAAGCACCTGCTATATGCCAGGTACTGTTCTAAGTGCTTGAATATATTCATTATATATATCCTCTGCCTTCATGAAGCTTACATTTTATTAGAGGGAAAGAGGGACAGATAATAAATAATAAATATGGCAAATAAGTACATTGTAAGGTGAGAATCACATATGCCAACTTGAGAGATGGTGTACAGGTTGCACTTTTAAATAGGAAGGTCAAAAGGTCAAGGTAGGCATCATTGAAATTAGAGCAGAGAAGATGAGGGAGTAACCTAATCAGGGGTTTTCTATAACAAAGGCACTAAGGGGGAATGTGTCTGGCATGTTTCAGGAATAGCAAAAATGTCTGTATGGTCAGAAGAGAGTGGGGGCTGGGGAGTGGTGGGAAAGGAAATCTGAGAGGTTAACAGGGACCAGGTATAGAGCATCCTAAGCTGCCATCATCAGACTTTGGCTTTTATTCTGAGTGAGATGAGCATCTACTGCAGACTTTGTTTTAAGCAAAAGATTGGCATGATTTGACTTGAAGTTGTTTGGCTGCTGTGTTGAAAATAGATGTAAGGGAGAAAGTTTAGAAGCTGGACGACAAGTCAGCAGGCCATCATAGTGATCCTGGCAAAAGATGACGGTGGTTCAAAGCAAGGTGGTGGCAGAGAACGGGAGAAGTTCCGGATATATTTTGTTGGTAGAACCAACAGGATTTCCAGACAGATTAGGATGTGATAGAAACATAGTGGTCAAGGAAGACTTTAAGAGTTTATCCTAAGCTACTAGAAGAAGGGAGTTTCCATCAACTGAGATGTAAAAGACTATCGGAAGGGCAAAATTAGGGGTTCAGTTTTGGACTTGCTGAGATTGAAATGCCTATCAGATGTCCAAGGGGAGATGTTGAATAGACAGTGTTATGGGTTGAATTGTGTCACCCCAAAATATGTGTTGTAAATTCTAATCTTAACCTGTGGTTATAGTCCCATTTGGGAATGGGTTTTGTTATGTTAATGAGGCAGTATTAGTGTATGGTGTGTCTTAAATCAGTCTCTTTTGAGATACAAAAGAGCAGATTAAGCAAGCAAGCAAGCACAAACAAGGGGAAGATACAGGCTCACCAAGGAACCAAGGAAAAGAGGCTGAACAGAGACAAGGGCCTTCCCCCAGAGTGGACAGGGAGAAAAAGCCTTCCCATAGAGCTAGCACCCTGAATTCGTAATTCTAGCCTCCTAAACTCTGAGAAAATAAATTTCTATTCGTTAAAGCTACCCGCTTGTGGTATTTCTGTTATAGCAGAACTAGATAACTAAGACAGACTGTAAGATATAAGAGTCTGGAGTTTGAGAGAGAGGTCAGGGATGGAGATTTAAATTTGGAGTCATTAGTAAATAAGTGGTTTTTAAAATCATGAGACTGATAAGATCTATTCTTATTCCAATTCCACTAAAATTATCTGCTTAACCTTAGCCAAATTTTCTAATCTCTCTGCTTCTTATTTTCCTTATTTCAACATTGATGAGGTCAGGCTAAATCAGTGATTTTCAAACTTTGTCCCTTGGAACACTAGTAGATGGGGCTGCCAGGAAGAGAGGGATGTTTGTTCCCCCATTGCCTAAGCCAACAAGTGACTCCATGTTTTTACAATGAAAAGACATACATTTAGAGATGGTACAAATTGGGATTTATGATAAGTATTCTTTAGTGGTCTAGAGCGTGAAAGAGAGGAGTAACCTTCCAGGTAAAATAATGAATTCACATCTCAATATAAAAAAAAGACCCCATATATCTGCTTCATTACTGGTCAGCTATTAAAGAGATACACGTAAATAAACGTACAGGTGAGCAATAGTACACAGGTGTGCCGAAATGCTTGCCATGGTCAGTAAGTGCTCAAGGTTTTCTCTCAGAAACATATGTACCTGAAAATCAAATTGAAAGACTGAAAGATGATATTCCATTTTAGACCCAATTAATGATTCCAATTGAGTATTCAGAATTTCCTTCAGCCCCAAGACCACGACCAATTGCTAATTTATCTTAACTGTTAAAAAACACGTAAAGTTAATGCTGCAAGAAGTCCTTAGACAGAGTAGACAGGAAAGGGCCCTCTGAGAAGGTAGTATTTGAGCTAAAACCTAAATGAAAAGAAAAGAAAACTAGTGAAGATCTGGGGGTTGAATATTCCAATTGGCAAGAAAAACGGTTTTGATATAAAAAACAAGTGCTCAAGGGAGGCCAGTGTGGCTGACCCAAAACAAATGAGATGAATATTAGAGGAAAATGAGATCATAGACACAGTAAATGTAAAATGGCAGACAAAGACTATGCTAGCAGCCTGTGTCAGTCACTATTGGCTATAGCTGACAAGATAGTACATTTTAAAAAGATGGAGTCAGAAAACAATTGGCCAGTTTTCAAGCTGTAATGACAGGGAATTGCGTGTCTAGAAATCTGGAGACTTGTAGAGTTAGAAGATGTAACTGATTCTCATCTTCAGCCTGTATAAGATAAAAGCGAGAAGGCATTTGGCTACAAAGGTCAATTAAAATTCAGTCTCTAGGTAATGATCTAATAAAGAATGTGGCCACCACACCTTTATCAAGATATATCAAGAGACTGAGGTGTCTCCAGTAAATCCTTTCAACTGGACAATTTTAAAGTCTAAGGGCAAGGAGACAAGAGTGTGGCTCTCCCACTAAAAGCTAATATGGTCCAAAAAAAAAAAAAAAAAAAACACCAAACCCATTGCTGTCCAGTCCATTCTGACTCCTAGCTACCCTATAGGACAGAGTAGAACTGCCCCATACAAAAGCAAACTGCCACATCTTTCTCCTCTGTAGCAGCTGGTGGGTTCAAACCACCAACCTTTCAGTTAGTAGCTGAGTGCTTAACACTGTGCCACCAGGGCTCCTGAAATTAAGTGCAGAGAAAGAAGTATGTCTCAGGAAAAATTGTGGGTATGGCCATTGGTGCATGAAGATGACTGGATTAAATACTGCTAAAAGAATTAGCAGCCTAGATTAAAGAGATGATGACTGTTTCAGATGCGAAGTGATCCTTGAGCTCCTCAGTCTTCTGGAGGTGAGAAACAGGTGGTGAGATGTGCTCATCCTACAAGGAAGGCCTATTCTCTAATGCCCTCATTAGGTGGATCTAAGGCAAGATCTCCCGAAGGTGAAGCAAGAGCCACAGAAAAGGTGGACTCCAACTAATTCCCAGATAGCAAATTTAGGGCCCAGTCAAGGAATATTCCCCACCTGCAGCCAGCAGCAACTTCTGCCCAGTGAGATTTCAGGGCCACTGTGTGTCTCCCATTCTTTTCCTCTTTGAATAGGATAATTCATTGTGGTTATCCAAACCCTGTTCCACCATTGTATTATGTGTGTTGGAAGGCAAATAACTTATCTTGGTTACTTCATGGGTCTCCAGATCAAGAGCAGACCTATCCAGAACTAACATACAGACTACAGCATCAATCGTAGATCGTGGACTCTGTCTTAGGCTGGGTTCTCTAGAGGAGCAAAACCAGTGAATAAACATGCAGATATATAAATATATATAGAGAGATTTATTTCAAGGAAATAAATCTCAAAATTGTGGAGACTAAACCAAAAAAAACCAAACCTGTTGCCATCAAGTTGATTCTGACTCATAGTGACCCTATAGGACAGAATAGAACTGCCCCACAGGGCTTCCAAGGCTGTGATCTTTACCGAAGCAGACTGCCATATCTTTCTCCCATGGAGGAGCTGGTGGGTTCAAACCATCAACCTGGTTAGCAGCCGAGCACTTAACCACTGGCAAGTCCCAAATCTGTGGGTCAGGTGGCAGACTGGAGGCTTCTCCTAACTCACATGGTTGCAGGGGCTGATGAACCCAAAATCTGCAGGTCAGGCAGCAGACTGCAGGCTCACAGGGTTGCAGGAACTGGCAAATCCAAAACCTGCAAACAGCAGGCTGAAGGCTTCTCACATCCCAAGAACCAGAGGTCAGAGGATGACAAGATGAATGCAGATCAGAAAGAGAAATCAAGCTTTGCCAGAATATCCATATATACATTTGATACAGGCCACACCCCCAAGGAAACTCTCCTTCCAACTGATTGGCTGCTCACGTCAGATCACGAAATGGAAAGTGTTACATCATGTCTGCCAAACCACCGAGAATCATGGCCTAACCAAGTCAACACATAACATTAACTGTCACAGACTCTGAGCTGGAAATAATGGCAGGATAAGACTTTTAGGTTATCTCCCTTGGGGAAGAGGGGAATATATTTTGAGAAAGGAAAGGAGGAGTCTGAATGATTGTGCTCAGAAGGACAGACTGTGATAGACTGTCTTTTTATTCACAAATTTTAATGTCCTTAATGGGAAAAATTATATTTTATCCCCCTGTTGATGTCAAGCTTGGCCAATGAAGTGTGTAAAAGTAAATATACTGATAATACAAAAAGAAATAATACTGCAGGACCTATGAAGACTATAACATTACATTAGACTTTCCATAATGATCAAGCAAAAAAAAAAGTGAAGAATTGCATTCCATGTAAACAAAGTAGCCTGAACAAAGCAGAGAGACATAAAAGTTCATAATGTAAGTGCATAGTGTGTGGGAGGTATTTATATGAGTTCAGTGTGATGGGACCTTGTGGGGGAGTTTGGGAACAAAAACGGAAAAAAAAATGACCCAAATTTTTGAGAATTTTAGATTTGGGAATTTATCCTTTCACTAAAAAACCCATTGCCGTGAAGTCGATTCGGACTCATGGCAACCCTATATGACAGAGTAGACCTGCCCCATAGGGTTTCCAAGGGGTAGCTGGTGGATTTGAACTACTGACCTTTTGGTTAGCAGCCAAATGCTTGACCACTACTCCACCAGGACTCCATTCTTTCACTAGTGAAGACTAATTAAAAACTTTTGTAAAACAACTGTAAGTCATAAGATCTTAATAAATAAATTGGAGAAATATTTTACCATCCCCCCACCCCCCCAGAAAAAGGTCCTTAGGAATACTTTAGTCAATTATTCTACCTTTACAGTGGGGTAACCGAGGCCCAAAGGCTAAAGTTCATGCCAGGAGTGGAACCTAGGTCACATCCTGATTCCTAATCCAACACTCTTTTCCCACACTGTGCTGATTTTAGGAGATTATTGGTGGCGCGAATGGTTACACGCTTAACTACTAGCTGAAAGGTTGGCTCTTTGAACCCACCCAGAGGTGCCTTGGAAGCCAGGCCTGGCGATCTGCTTCTGAAAGTTTCTACTCTGACACATATGGGGTCACTATGAGTTAGAATCAACAACAGTTGACTAAAAAACTAACAATGCTGATTTTAAGGGTGCTTCAGAAAACTCCCTTAAATTTACAATTTACAATTCAGGAAGAAATCAGCACTGATGTATGATCTTCATATTTTCCTAATGCATTAATTTTACACTAATGCTTTTCCTATTTTCCCACAGTTCTAAAGATTGTACTTGCCATTGCCTTTTGCCTCGTGGTGGGTGTTCTAGTGATACTGCTGTTTAGCCTCATCCGCCATGGGCCCTGTTGGAAGAGAGAACACTGTCAGGACTTCTGAACAGATGTGTGAATAAGGACAGACAAAATGCACAAACCTCCCGTGATGCAGCATCTCTCTGTGCCACAACATTCAAAGGAAAGGCTTTCACCACGAGGGATCACCCTGTCCACATCCTTCCCTTTTGAGCCTCCTTAAGCAAGGATTGAACTCACAGCAACCCAGGGACAGCAGCTGGACTGACAGAGGCACACTCACGTTACTTGATAGGTCTCCTTATTGGGCTAGAAATATGCTCTTCCCCAAAGGACAGTTGTATTCTCTGACACAGATGTCCAGAGAGAAATAAGAAGCCAAACTCCAATTGGCCTTTTTCCTGCAAAGAGCAAGGGGTTGCAAGAAGAGACAAAGACAAAGATTAGAGAAGACTGGGTAATGGGGAAAATTAGACTAGAAGTAGTACCACACAGGATTTTTTTTAAAAGTAAGGCCCAATCAAAAGTTATAAATAAAAATTTCTTTACTTTTTAAGTAGGCTTAATGCAGACACACACACACCCACACACACACACACACCCCCCACACACACACACCCCTTTGTGAAAAGAAAGCCCTACCCAGTGTTTGATAGCTAACAGTCTTCTGTGTGTGTTCTGTATACTAACACATAAAAGTATACATATCTATATTTAAAATACCTTGTAAGAGGTATTCTAGTATCTCAGTATCTCAGAAACTGTAATATCAACCACTTTAATTGTGGTTCAGGTCATTTTTCCCACAATTTCCACAGTAGGAAATAACTAGAAAATCCATGTAGCTGTGTTTTTTTATTTTTGTATTTTTTTTTTCCCTTTCCATTGTCAGAGCTGGATATTTATACAGTTCTGGTTTATTTATTTTATTTTAAAAGTAAGATATCTTACTTTGATAAGGGTTATGCATATCCATGATGAAATAATAATGCATTTTAATTCCCACAAAGATGTCTGGATTTCGTAAGTGGTGAGGCAGAAAGAAAAGTGGACTGAGAGTTGACTGCCTCAGGTCTGCACTGGTTTTGGGTAAAAGACTTGGAACAAGTTATTTTATATCTTAAACACTGATTTTGTAGTCTAAAAATGAAGACTCTGGACTAGATAAACAAGAAATCTTTTCTAGCTCTCATGTTCTGTGAACAAACTTTTCAAAAATTTTGTGCTATGGATTGGTCATTGCCCAAGCAAAAACCCTCATGGATGATGCCATTGTAGGAAGTTTGAAATTTACTCTAAAATACTTCATTCTGCTCTGAGCCCCAGACCATCCAGATAGTGAGAATTTCAGTCTCATCCATTAGTAGGATTCTCTACCTTCCCAGGTTCTGCTGAAGATCCCAGCTCATACCTGGTGGAAGCAGTCAGAGAAAGATTCTCTAGACTTCTCTACACACTGTTAAGCTCACTGTTCATGCCTATACAGTCCTCTGAAAGTAGACAGGTCTGCCACATCTGTGCGATG
Source organism: Trichechus manatus latirostris (assembly GCF_000243295.1). NCBI lineage: Eukaryota > Metazoa > Chordata > Mammalia > Sirenia > Trichechidae > Trichechus > Trichechus manatus. Next base: position 2,524,261 of record NW_004444020.1, read on the forward strand.
GCTCCCAAGGCCACATTCCTAGAGTTCACCAGCCTGGCACTGTAGTCCATTCCCCTACCTGCAATGATGCTTACAAGTAGGGCTGGAATTTTTGCCCTTCATGGAAGCCCCCTAAAGCCCCACCCCATCTTTTAGGCTCAAGAATCTTCCTCTTTCCTCACATCTTGCAGCTTCCACCTCTTAAATTCAAAGCATCTACCTCTATCACTGTATCACTTTCTACATTATTCTCTTCATTGGGCCAAGGTTATTCCAAAAAAAAAAAAAAACCTGAGAAGGAGTTGTCTTCTCTTGCTTGGCAACTTCTGCTTCCTGCTGCAACACAGGAGCCACTAGGCAAAGAAGCTCATGATCAGGCTACATTCTTGGCTGAGGAAAGGGAAAAACATTTATAGCAGCAAGAAAAAAGTACAAATTACTATTTCAGTAAAGTAGCCAGCCGTATCAGTGATTAGTCTACAATATCGTATGCTAAGGATGATTAGACTTTAAAATAGAAGTGTAAACAGAACCACAAATCATGGACTTTCTCACTCAGTCAACAAACACTGATGAAGAACTTACTATTTGCTCATCACTGGTCTAGACACAAAATTGTTCATCTCTAATGTGATTATTAAGATGTTTGACTCCAACAACAATCTTATACAGAGTTGGTAGAATATAAAAGTAAAGCCTTCCCAATCTTTTCCCCATATCACATTTTAATACTGCCAGTGGTCAAAAGGAATTCTACTTTCTACTGTCCCTGGACTCTTCCTTCCATCATCTCTTTTGACTATTGTAAAGAAAGTTCTCACTCCCAACTTGGTTGTTTCCTTTGTACCGTCCTCAGGGCTTCTCTGTTGATAGATAAATACTGTAATTACTTTTCAAACTTCATGGCTGAATGAAAAATCACAAGTGGCAAATGGTTTGTAGTCATGCATCAAAGAGCACAAATGTGCTATAGTGTTTGTCAGGAAATAAGCTAATCACCCAGCTTCAACGAGAGAGGGTGCAAAGTCTCCCTACTGATCAAAGGGGCTTTTTCAGATGATCAGAGATGATCAGTCCAGTTGCCTTAATGATAAATATTGTTTGAAAGACAATCATTGGAGCTGAGATAACCTATGCTCTACAGTATATTTGCTGCATTTGAACCGCTATAGAGGCCTTTGAACATGATCAGAATAAAGCAATAATTATTCCCACAAATCATGTTTAGACACATTCCTGAAGTAAAAAAAAAAAAAAAAAATACAAGCAATATACATGTAGGAAAGTACTAAGGAAGAGTTGTAGGTAGAATACCCCTATTTAGAATGGCATTGCTTTAAGAAAGTATTACAAGAATACAATTATAAAAAGAATAATTTGTTGCCTTTGGGGCATTAGAAGAGCGCAAGCATTAGAAGCAAGCATTTTACCAGAAGTTACTCAGCCGACAAACCATTTTTATATGAGAATTTGAATTGAGTCATGACCCCTATTCTACCAACTTCGTGTTCTCTTTCTGTCTTGTTCTAGTATTGTGAGCACTGATTCTTTTCTTTGTAGCCAGGGGGATTTCCTGGTAAGTGAAGGTCAAAATGTTACTGTTTTCTCTTTCAAAACTCTCTTTATAGAAATCCCATTTGAGCAGAAATATATGTGTACTACATTTTGGTGCTTTAGACCAGGGCTCTCTAATAGAAATATCATGCAAGCCACAAATGTGAAACATACATTTAATTGTAAATTTTCTAATATCCACATTTTAAAAAGGTAAAATAAATTCTAATAATAAATTTTATTTAATCCAATTTATCACTTCAACGTGTAATTTTTTTAAAAAATTAATGAAATATTTAACACTCTTCATTTTATACTAAGTCTTTGAAATCTGATGTGTGTTTTGCCCTTAGAGCACATCTCAATTCAGATTAGGCACATTTCAAGTGCTCAATAGCCATATGTAACTATTGGCTACCATACTGGACAGTTCAGCTTTAGACTATTATATGAAAACCTCTTTAAAGCAGAGAGAATGTATTTTTTGTTATAGTTTGCAAAATCCGCTTTCAGATTATTGTGAATAAATAAAAATCATCTTTATTATGTGTCTGCATCTTGCTATTTTTGTGTGTGTGCTGAATTGATGAAAGGTTTTCCTGAATTGTTTTTTTTATAAACCTGTGTTAACAGTAGAAGCCCTTACTTCTCTACATACTAAGTGATTTCATTTTCCAGAGTACCAATTTGATCTTCAGTAAATCCATTTTTCCGATTTCCATGAATTCTTTCCTGTTCACTAATTGTTCCTTTTTTCATAGTGGCCTATGAAAGCAATCTCCTTTTGAATATCTTTAAGGATACTATTTAGAATCTTTTCAAGTTCTCCTTTGTTCCACAAGTTATATGTTTTATCTGGGCTCAGGTGTTTGAATTTATTAATCTTGGACTTTCTCTTTTATGCTCTGAGTTCTTCTCAAATTTTTATGAGTCTTTTTGTCTATTTTTATGAATGAAGAACTTCGTGAATTAGTAGATATCTTACACTGGGTTCTCTAGGGAAGCAAAACCAGTTAAGCATATAAACATATACAGAAAGAGATTTATATTAATGAACTGGCTCACGTAGTTAGAGGCTGGAATGTCCCAAGTTCATGAGTCAGGCTGAAGGCTTCTCCTGAGTCACATAGCCCCAGGGGCTGGCAAACCCAAGATCAGCAAGTCAGACAGCAAGGCTCTAGCTCACAGGCTGTGAAGACCAACGAACCCCAAGATTGACAGGCAAGACAGCAGGTAAGCTGCTAGCTCAAGTCCCAAGAACTGGAGGTCAGATGAACAGAAGCCAGCTGCAGGATCCAGAGTGAGCAAAAGCCCCCGAGTCTTGCCAGAAGGTCTACCTATGTTGGATGCAGCCCACGCCCACAAGGAAACTTCCTTGCAACTGATTGGCTACTCACAGCAGACCCCATCACAGAGGTGATCACATTATATCAAATCTCATCATGGAGGTGATCACATCATTATATGACTACCAAACTACTTCGTAACTGCCAAACCACTGAGAATCATGGCCCAGCCAAGTTGACACATAACCTTAACAATCACAGTAGAGATGGCTGGTGTTGGTTTCCTTTTTAGCCACGTATGTCTGTTTGCCAACAAACCTCTCTTTGAATGATTGCTTTAAAATTCTTGTGTGCTAATTGCAACACTTCACTCTCCTCAGGACCAGTGTTTATTGATTATCTTTTCTCTTGAGTATAGGTTTATAGGTTATGTTTTCCTGTTTCTTTGTACACTGAGTAATTTTAACTGTATTTTATAAACATTGTTGTGAATGATAGATTGTAGAGACTCTGGATTCTATTATGTTCCTCCAGAAAGGTTTTCTTTTCTTTTCCTTTTTTTGTATTTTGTTTTCTTTATTTTTAGGCAATCAGTTAAATTGGTTGAACTCAAATTGCAAGCTGTTTCCTCTGCAAAAGGGCAGCAGCTCAAATCTCAGTTCAGTTCTTTTAGCCTTAGCTGGGCTGCTTAGAGTCTGCCCTGTGTATTCTTAGTTCAAGGTGTAGGGGTCAGCCACAGATTTGGGCAAAGTTTAAATACAGAATTTGGGGTTCCCTTTCTGGCCCTCAGTTATGTGGGGATTTCCTTCTCACTCTTCAGTGGCTATGGATGTCCCAAGCTCTGTTCTCTGGTTCTTCAGGCCAGTAAGACTATGGATTTTTCATTTGCCTTTTAGCCATCCTACTCCCACCCTCTGCCCCTGCATGGCCCAGACTTAGGCTTCCCATCAGGCTAAAGGCAATAAAAATTAAAACTTGCCCAATGCCATTCTCTTCTTCCAAGTGTTGACTTCCCTCCAATATCTGCCTGCTTTTGATTGCTTTCGAGTACCTTCAGTTAGTTGTATTTTATGTTTTGTCCATGATTCATAGTTCTAATCTGTGGCACGGTTAGTCTGATACGAGGTACTCAACCATTATCATAAGTGGAAGCTCTCATTTGAATGGGAAGATGTAATTTTGTTGTTGTGGAGGGGTAGAAATTACATCATTAGATGCCCAGTAGCATTTGTGGGCAGAGAAGTAGCATGTCAGCTGGGGATCCCCACAAATTATCAAAAAATAAAAGGACTTTACTCTTGGCTGGGGTGAGTGTTTCTGTGTATTTATCTTCTGGGTAGAGTGACCCTAACTTTTTAAGTTTCCCTCTATGGCTGTGATGAAAGTCCGGAGTTACCTCAACATCTGCTCTACTTGTCTCTCAGGCACAATGGCCACACTAGGAATCCTCCAGAAAGAGCACCCTCTTTCCACAGAGAACACTCTTCCATATTTTATCTTGGAGGCAGAAACTCCATATATGTGCAGTAAGGAGTGGAATGGCCAGCTGATAGAGAACGCGTTCTTTAATAAGTTACCCTGACAAATACTCCATAGTTCTCTAACGCTGTATGCAATAAGCCAGGCACCAAGCTTCTCTACGGCTCCCTAGGAAAGAAACACATTCATCTCTGGTAGGTCTGACTGCAATTTCCCTGATTTGACTTCTTCATCAGATCAATCATATCTGCTATCTTTACAGAACTTCTCAAAATATCTGACCTCCTGATATCACTTTCTTTCTAGCACTGTTGCAATTTCATTCTTATTTTTCACAAATTTTTCTATTATTTCAGTAAAAATTTGAAAGAAAGGAAAGGCAGGTACAACAGGTATTCATTCCCTAAATAGAAAACCTTGAGTTTGGTTTTTCTAGCAAAGGTGTCTATAACTATGTCTGTCAAAATTAAGAAAAACAGCCAAGCTATTAAGTCAAGAAAAAATTCAGACATAATACTACTATGCAAACAATTTAACTTAATCTCATAAAAATATATTAAGTGGCTGCTCTTAGTAGAGTCCACAGTTCCATCAGATTGGAAACCCTGGTGACGTAGTGGTTATGAATTACGGCTGCTAACCAAAACGCCGGCAGTTCGAATCCACCAGGCGCTCCTTGGAAACCCTATGAGGCAGTTCTACTCTGTCCTTTAGGGTCTCTATGAGTCGGAATCGACTTTACAGCAACAGGTTTTATTTTATTTTTTTCTGTTTTTGTTAGGTGCCATCTAGTTGGCTCCAGCTTGTAGTGACCACATGTACAACAGAAAGAAACATTGCTCAGTTCTGTGCCATCCTCACAATCATTGCTGTTTGAGGCCACTGTTGCAGCCACTGTGTCAATCTATCTCTTTGAGGGTTTTCCTCTTTTTTCACAGACCCTCTACCAAGCACCATGTCCTTCTCCAGGGATTCGTTCCTCCTGATAACACGTCCAAAGTAAGTGAGAAAAAGTCTCGCCATCCTTGCTTCTAAGGAGCATTCTGGCTGTACTTCTTCCAAGACAGATTTGTTAATTTTTCTGGAAGTTCATGGTATATTCAATATTCTTCACCAACACCATAATTCAAATGCATCAATTCTTTATCAGTCTTCCGTATTCATTGTCCAGCTTTTGCAGGCATACAAGGCAGTTAAAAACACCATGGCTTGGGTCAGGCACACCTTAGTCCTCAAAGTGACATCTTTACTTTTTAACGCTTTAAAGAGGTCTTTTGCTTCAGATTTGCCCAATGCACTATGTTGTTTGATTTCTTGATGGCTGCTTCCATGGGTATTGATTGTAGATTCAATAAAATGAAATCTTTGACAACTTGAATCTTTTCTCCGTTTATTATGATGTTGCTTGTTGGTCCAGTTGTGAGGATTTTTGTTTTCTTTATGTTGAGGCGTAATCCATACTGAAGTCTGTAGTGTTTGATCTTAATCAGTAAGTGCTTCAAGTCCTCTTCACTTTCAGCAAGCAAGGTTGTGTCATCTGCATATTACAGGCTGTTAATGAGCCTTCCTCCAATCCTGATGCTTTATTCTTCATATAGTCCAGTTTCTTGGATAATTTGCTCAGCATAGATTGAATAAGTATGGTGAAAGAATATAACCCTGACACATGCCTTTCCTGATTTTAAACCATACAGTATAATGTCTTAGGCTGGGTTCTCTAGAGAAGCAAAACCAGTAAAGTGTATAAACATATATACAGAGAGAGATTTATATCAAGGAAACAGCTCACGTGATTGTAGAGGCTAGAACGTGGATCAGGGTAGAGGTCTCTCCCAATTCACGCAGCAGCAGAAGCTGGCAAACCCAAGATCGGCAGGTTGGAGAGCAGGGCTCCTGCTCACAGACTGTGAAGGTTGATGAATTCCAAGATCAGCAGACAAGACCACAAGGTTTCTCCTGATGCATGTAGCTTCAGGGGCTGGCAAACCCAAGATCAGCAGCTCAGGGAACAGGACTCATGCTCATAGGCTGTGAAGATCCACTAATTCCAAGATCGACAGGTAAGCTGCTAGCTCAAGTCTCAAGAATCGGAGGTGAAATGATAAGAGGCAGCTGCTGGGTCTGGAACAAGCAAAAAACTTTGGCAAGACCAGCAGGAAGGGAGTAGCTGGTGGAGGGCAGAAAGATGAAGGCTGAGTGGGCAGTGAGCTGCCACAGGCCCCACCCCCACCGGTACCACTCAGTAGATTCCATCATGGGGGTAACTGCATATCAAATTTCAACAGGAAAGTGATCACATTATACAACTACCAAAATACTGAGAATCATGGCCTAGCCAAGTTGACATACAATCTTAATCATCACAGTCTACCTCTTGTCAACTTGGCACCTGTACACATTTCCCAAAACCATATATAATCTCTGAATAAAGACAACTACAAAGTCATACTTGCGCCTAACATGATACAACTAACACACATACAATCGAAAACACACTAGCCCTGTTTACATCTTATATTTTATAAGTGAAGGAAACAAAAATATTTGATGCACACATACAGAACAGAAATACTTATAACAATTACAGTCCCCAGTTTCTGCAACTGGTATTTAGAACTACCTTCTTCCACCACCCAGGAGAATACTGAGGACAACCGAGGACCTTCCTCCAGAGCCGACAGAGAGAGAAAGCCTCCTGGAGCTGATGCCCGGAATTTCACTTGTAGCCTACTAGACTGAGAAAATAAATTTCTCTTTGTTGAAGCCATCCACTTGTGGTATTTCTGTTAGAGCAGCACTGGATGACCAAGACAGAATTTGGTACCGAAAGAGTGGGGTGCTGCTTTAACAGATACCTAAAATGTGGAAGCAGTTTTGAAACTGAATGGATAGAGGTGTGGCAGCAGCAGAGAACCAGCAACAGCAGAACCAGGAGACCGGTGCAAGACAGTGCTAGAGCCAACCTACGGAGCGAGAGAGCTGGGTGCCAGTGAGTGGGAGGCTTCCTGGC
>NW_004444020.1:2536316-2540287 GCF_000243295.1 Trichechus manatus latirostris
CATCCCTGATCCAATGTAAAGGGAGTTTAGCTAGGGTGTCAACTGCACCACCTTTTATCTTACAAGAGGTAAAAGGAAAGGGAAGCAACCAGAAAATTGGGGGCCTTATACCACCAAGAAAGCAGTGCCAGGAGCAGAGTGCATCCTTTGGACCCAAGGTTCCTGCACAGAGAAGCTACTAGTCGGGAGAAGATTGAGGACAATAAGGACCTTCCTCCAGAGCCGACGGAGAGAGAAAGCCTTCCCCTAGAGCTGACGGCCTGAATTTGGACTTATAGTCTACGAGACTGTGAGAAAATAAATTTCTCGCTGTTGCAGCCATCCACTTGTGGTATTTCTGTTAGAGCAGCACTGGATGACCAAGACAAGTATCACCTTGTTCTATTCAAATGAGCGTCTCTTGGTCTATGTACAGGTTCCTCATAAGCACAATTAAGTGTTCTGGAATTCCCATTCTTCACAATGTTATCCATAATTTGTTATGACCCACACAGTCAAATGCCTTTGCGTAGTCAATAAAACACAGGTAAACATCTTTCTGGTATTCTCTGCTTTCAGTCATGATCCATGCAACATCAGCAATGATATCCCTAGTTCCATGTCCTCTTCTGTTTCCAGCTTGAATTTCTGGCAGTTCTCTGTCAATGTATCGCTGCAATTGTTTTTGAATGATCTTTGGCAAGATTTTACTTGTGTGTGATATTAATGATATTGTTCAATAATTTCCACATTTCGTTGGATCACTTTTCTTTGGAATGGCCACGAATAGGGTTCTTTTTCAGTTGGCTGGCCAGGTAGCTATCTTCCAAATTTCTTGGCATAGCTGAGTGGGCGCTTCCAGCATTGCATCCATTTGTTGAAACATCTAAATTGGTATTCTGTCAATTCCTCTTGCCTTGTTTTTCGCCAATGCTTTCAGTGAAGCTTGGGCTTCTTCCTTCAGTACCATCAATTCTTCATCACATGTACCTCCTAAAATGATTGCATGTCGACCAATTCTTTTTGATACAGTGACTCTGTGTATTATTTCCATTTTCTTTTGATGCTTCCCATAATTTTTGCCCATAGAATCCTTCAGTATTGCAACTCAAAGCTTGAATTTTTTTCTTCAGTTCTTTCAGCTTGAGAAATGCCAAGCGTGTTCTTCCTTTTTGGTTTTCTAACTCCAGTTCTTTGCACATTTCATTATAAATACTTTATCTTCTTCAGCCACCTTTTAAAATCTTCTGTTCAGCTCTTTTACTTCATAATTTATTCCATCTGCTTTAACTACTTTGTGTTCAAGAGCAACTTTCAGAGTCTCTTCTGACATCCATTTTGCTCTTTTCTTTCTTTCCTGTCTTTTTAGTGACCGTTTGGTTTCTTATGAATGATGTCTTTGATGTCATCCCACAACTCTAATGATGGCCTTGATATCATTAGTGTTCAATACATCGAATCTATTCTTGAGATGGTCTCTAAATTCAGATGGGAATCCTACCTTAAGAAAAGACAAAGTACCATTGTGCCATTATTTGACAAAGTGAAGACGGCACTGAATTAGTTATATTCCTTGTCTTTAAGGGGCTCACAGCTAAATAATTTCTTTCACTAGGTTTTGTTTTTTGTTTTTAATTTTTCACTAGTTTATGTTATTTTTCCTTCATCATGCCTCAGGGATTTGGCTCTCTCATTCTGAAGTCACTACCACATTTTCCCCCTTAGCACCACATGGTCTGCCCTTTCTCAGTTTATTTTGCATAGTATTCTTAAGACTCATTTCTGACCCTTGCTCAAGAACATATATTTGGCTGATTTAAATTAGGCCCTCTCTAAATACCTGTTGATTGACTCAATCAATATAACCACTGGTGATAACCACACCAGCTTTGATCATTGTAAACCTGGAGTGTCTTTATTGTGAAGCTCCACCTCATATTCATTGGTTATAGAGACTCTACCAGAAGTGTAGCTAAACCAGCTGTTCTAAAGTTTCAGTGTACGTAACAGTCTCACAGGATGCTTTTGAAGATTCAGGCTCTCAGGCCTCTTTCCCAAAATAATGACTCAGTAAATGGGGTCCAGGTATCTACCTTTTTAAACAGGTATGTAATATGATTCTGCTACAGATAGTTCCTGATCTTGCTTTAAGAAACTCTGCTGTCAACTATGAAACAACCCCTTGGGTGAGTAGAATATACGGGTTTACTCACTTCATCAAAATTCTCATTCTATGAATAAGCCAGGGGTCTAAACTGCCTTAATTATGTAGGCATTGAGTATATATTTGAAAAAAAGAGCCACAGAAGAAGTTGAAAAAGAGCTAAAATTTTAAAATGTGGTTTCAGTAAGTCTCACCTGAAGAACAGAGGAAATAGAATAATTATGGACTGTTTAAATGTGCTTTGGGAGACAAAGAGTAATGAATCCTTAAGAAGATCAACAATTTAGGCGAGGCCAAGATTGCGGAGTAGTCAGACACTTCCAGTGGACCCTCTTACAACAAAGACCCAAAAAAAAAAGGTGAATCTATTATATATGGCAATCTGGGAGCCCTGAACATCAAAGGCAGAGTTGAGGAACTGGACTGAGTGGCAGGGGGAGGAATAGATGGTTTGGAAGCAGCGAAGAGTTGCCAGACCTGACCCAGTGAGAGCCTGAGCCCTTCAGGCCTGATCAGCTCGGGGGTGAGCAGTGAGGCAGGCAAGCAGCGGTGCTCAGGAGACACGTTTTCTGCACTAGGAGAGACCCAGCACCAGAGAGTATACACGGTCACCCATAACCAGTGAGAAGCAGCCCTGGATCTGCGAAAGATAAGTAATTGTTTACGGCCTACCCGGGGAGCAAAAACACCTCCCTTAGGGAAAAACCTCTCTCCCATTTACCTCCCTGCACCCTGCTCTGCACTGAGTCCTGGACTGCCTTCAGCAACTGCTGAGTCCCCTGGGCCTGAAGTAGGATCCGTCACACACCCAGAGCCATTCTCCCTGGCTTGGAGAGTGACCAAATTAACAAACAGAGGGAAAAATAAACTGCCAGCTCCCCTAAGCCAGGGACCCAGGATAGACACAGCTCCTTTGCCTAGGCCCAGGCATAAGGGATCCACTGACTTTGAGTGCCTTTCCCCCTGCATAGACTTGTGTGGGCCCATTTCAACAGCATAGGCCCTCATTATTGCAGTAGAACAGGGTTTATACCAGCACTCTAACTTCAACTGTTTCAGCTGTGAAGTGGTAGGTTCTTGACATTTGACACTGCTCTGCCCATTAAACAGAGTCTTCACCTACCCACATCAGGGGCCTGAGGACTGGTGGCTCCACCCACGCCACATAGCCACCCGTGATAGGGGCCCATGAATAAGAGGTCCACCCCAGTCCTTACAGCCAACAGCATTAGGTGTTCATAGTCCAGCTGCAAAACCCACCCACCTACGCACTCTAGGGAACAGGGACATGCCTTCCTCCTGGACTCTCAGGGGTGGCTGTCAGCCCCTTGCCTTGTTCAGAGTGTGTCCCCCTGCTGCAGCCAGATATCTGTGCCTACATCAATCACCCATGCATGTCTAGGACTGTAAATGAGAGCCTGCACCACACACTTGGTGGCTATCTATCTGGGCACCTAAGCTGAATCCATACAGGAGGAGTGGGCAGACTCCTAGGCTCACATACCTAGTAACAGATCTAACTACTTGGTGACAGGACATTAGAGCTTCAAAGGTGCCAATAATCAAACTAGCTCATACAAGCAGCCTATTTGGGCATATCAAAACAAAACAAAAAGCTAGGACAGAATAAGCAAACATAAAATAAAAAAATATAATAACTTATTGATGGCTCAGAGGCAACAGTCAATATAAAATCATATAAAGAGGCAATCCATGATGGCTTCAGCAAGTTCCCAAAATAAAGAATCTAAAAATTTTCCAGAGGAGGAAAATTTCTTGGAACTACCAGAGGCAGAATACAAAAGATTAATATACAGAACTCTTCAAG
>NW_004444020.1:2543726-2545394 GCF_000243295.1 Trichechus manatus latirostris
TTCTGTTTTATTTCCTAGTTTGCTGTATGGTGCCTGGGATCTTAAAAACCAGATGATGCCCGATTACCATTTGTTGAGCATTTTTGATAAAAGATTCCATAACAAGACCATGATCCAAAGGAAAGAATGCTGAGAGAGTTGTATGTAATTGGAATCCAGATTTCTGGTTTTCATGGAGGTTGCGGTAACTCACACAGGACATCGCCTTTGGGTGTCCTTTTGAACCTCGAGCTTTGAGGGGAAAAGAAAAGGTTCCTGAAGCCACTCTGAGTCAAACAATGGTCCAGATAAACCAGTAAGACCATTTTACTCTGGGTATTGTGCTTTTTTTGTTTGAAGAATTCAGTCTGTTTTAGGAAACTAACTTCAAAGATCAGACTGAGAGTTATGTTTAAGGTAAATTAGTAAGTAGTTTAATCAGTCTTTAAGACGATGTCGTATGAAATACCTGTCTAATGTTTGTAATCAAACTGTCACCCTCTTAGGATACAGAAAATTATGTATCTTAAAGAAACCAGGTTCTCAGAGGAGGTCAACATCATGGCTCAGACTCCATTTTGTCTTAGGTTCCATTTCTGCTTCTGAGAAAGTGACCCATGACTATTAATAGGTAAACCAAGGAGGGGCAGCTTGCCCTTGGGAAGAACAGTTAGTATGTTTTAAAGAGACTAATTGAAGACATCCTACAGGAGAGATCCATCCTGTATTATCTTGCTAAATCATTAGTTCGCTAATGAAAACTTGTTTGTCACATGTACATTTTTCTATATTTTCTGTTTTCTCTAGTTAAAATTTGTGTGCTTTTTATGGATATATATTTCTGTGTGATAGATTCAACTATACTAATTTAGATGATTCCTTTCCAACTGATAGTGGGCAATCTCTTGTTTAGATTTCTGCGCAATGCGCATTAGAAATTTTAGGATTATCTTTAGATATTCATAGTAATAATGCTAGTAAATATTGGAAAGGTTAATGTTCATTGTAAAATGAAAGTCAGAAGAAAACCCATTGGTCCAACACTCAGGATATGGTTGGCAGCTTTATTTCTACTTATGGTTAATTCCTACTTATGGTAGAGTTGAATTGGAGAAATCTTTAAGAAAATTTGTCAGCCACTATGGGACGAATAACAGATGAGATGGAAGCACAACAGTGATCTCTAACCTCATAAGCCAAGGTGACATAAGATAACAAAATAGCCTTAGATTTTTTAATTAATGTAGTCTGTGCTGTAGCAAATACCTCTTGTTACATTTGGATAAATAACACAGGAGAAGTAGGTTACACACTGTAACACTCTTACAAACGCGAAATTTGTTTGGTTGGTTATCATCAGGAATAAATACATGGGCTAGATCGATATTGCAAGGAATAGTAATATTCTTAGTCTACATCCTGATAGTATTAGGCATAATAAAATTTATCCTCTATTGTCTTACACACCTAAAAGGCAAAAGAAGGCCTCAGGCTGAAATATTGATGTACATTGAGTCTGCTAACTCCGGCAATGTAACTGATGAGAACATTGCTCTTACTTAAGATCCTGGTGAAGAACCAGATGGTCTCCAGTGGAAAACCAGCACGTGAGTTTAAAGAGCCTGCAATGGCCACCATCTAGGAGCTTGACTAAGTCCAGGTATTGATCATCGATGTGTTATCTCCAAT
>NW_004444020.1:2546591-2557536 GCF_000243295.1 Trichechus manatus latirostris
TTAGAGGGTTAATATGTTGTGGGGTTGTTAACCAATGTCATAAAACAACAGGTGTACTACTGTTTCATGAGAAACTATTTGTTTTGTAAGCCTTCACCTGAAGTACAATAAAATATTAAAAAAAAAAAAAATAGTACCTACCTCAAAGGATTGTTATGAGGAATAAATGGGTTAATATTTGGAAAGTGCCAGGAATAGTGCCTGGCACATAGTAAACACTGTGTAAGTGTTAAACAAAATATTGAATGAAAGGCAAATATTTATCATTCCCAGCCAAAAACATTAGTGCTTTGAATTTTATGAAATTAAACAACCATTATTTTTCATTAGCTCTCTGTATACTCTTGAAAGCATGTTTTTTCAACCTTCTTATACAACATCTTGAGATGACAACTATTATTAAAATGGTGGAAGTTTCATTTGGTGGAGCAACAGGAAGATTTGAGATCTTATTAAAACTATTACTTTGAATGAGGATTTCTTTCAGAGAAATCCAGATTTCAGCACAAGGTCAACTGTAACAGTATGCTTTAAAAAAAAAAAAAAAGTCATTAAAATGTGCAGACAGATTCCAAAATGGAATCAGCTTAAGTTATTACCAATTTAATTTGAAGATGGATATTGCATAAAGAAAAAATAAGCAAATATGCAAAAGAATTGGTTTTATAAAGATACATTATCTTGTTAATGATAAAGAACTTCTCTTCAAATATGACTCATATTGAATGTAGGTGGTTCATATTGTTGTGACTTTCTTCAGTCTCTTGCTAAATCTTAACTTCCTTCTTACAGAACTAAATTGCCTTCCTTGTCTCCAGGTTTCATTAACCTCAAAGAAACTGACATGGCAACACCTCCAAAACTGAAAAAGCTGCTGGTGAACAAGTGCCCTTCAGTAACGGGATGATTTCAAGTAGGGTCTGGCCATTCCCATGAGGTCAGACTATGAAGCAGATTTTCTAGCAGTGGGAAGCATGCATTCTCCCTCCTACAACCAGCAGAAAAACATGAATCGCCCCTTCTCAAAGCACATGTATCCTAGGTACAGTGGGCTTGAAAATTTTCCAAGTTACTAAAACAGTAACTTTGTTCCTCTTCCAGATTCCAAACCCTAGCTACAAAAAGCAGCAAGTTCCTCAGCCCGCATTACCACAACACAATGAATGGAACAATTCACCTAACTGAACTGGAGAGAGGAGGTGATAATCTCGATGAGGGGAGGGTTTTGTCTGTTTTGTTCATTGCTTAGAACAAAAGGGTTTAGAACAAGGTCTGAGTGGGCTTTCAATAACTATTTGCAGAGTGAATGAATAAATGAATGAATTCTTCCTGTTTCACTTGGCACAGTTAGACTCACGTCACTACCCTACCCTACTGAAGGCCCTCAGGAAATATTTGGCACAGAGAATAATCCCAGGTCATTAGCCCTCTGCTATGCAAACTTCATTGGTCCCACACCCATGCCTCCGCTCAGACCACGCTATCTGCCTCTTCTCTTTTGTGCTCACCTCTCAAAATCTTACCTGACATTCAATGACTATGGCAAATTCCATCTCTTCTGTAAGCCTTACTGGATCCCAAGTAAATCAGATATTCCTTTTCCCATTGATCTGCTTGAGCCTCTGTTACGGCACTTACCACCATTTCCCTTATATTAGAATTATTTGGATTTGTCTCCTACAGCTAAAGTAGACTTCCAAAAGGCAGTGACTATTACTTATTTTATCCTTATATACCTTTCTCAGAACCTTGCAGTTACCAGGCACTTATTAGATATTTGCTGATTTGATTATATAAATGGTCTCTGTGAGATGATGAGTATACACGGTGAATGAGGTTTTTACTGTATGTACCCAATTTCTCCTTCCTACACAAGTTGTAAGAAGCCTTGGTGGTGCAAACAGTTAAGTGCTCTGCTGCTAACCAAAAAGTTGGCGGTTCAAATCCACCCAGTCACTCTATGGAAGAAAGACATGGCAGTCTATGCCTGTAAAGATTACAGCCAAGAAAGCCCTATGGGGCAGTTTCTACTCTGTTACATGGGGTTGATATTAGTCCAAATCAACTTGATGGCACCCAACAACAACACACAAATTGTTCTCCTGGTCTCTTGAGGGTGCCATTCAGCACAGGGCATTCATAATACACAAAATTACCTCTCCTGGTCTTCTGAAAGGTTGACAATGACACACTGATGTGAGAAAAAAGGTTATAAGGCTTTTAGTGCAACGAAGTTTCAAAACACAAGACACATTAAGAAGTCATTGTTTTCATAATTCAAACATTTTGGGGGCAGGGGCAAGATGTGGAGTAATCAGATGCTTCCTGTGGTCCCTTTTACAACAAAGACCCAAAAAAACAAGTGTATCGATTATATACAACAATCTAGGAGCCCTAAACATCAAAGGCAAAGTTGAGGAATTGGACTGAGTGGCAGGAGGAGGGAGAGACAATTCAGAAGCAGCGAGGAGTTGCCAGACTTGACCCAGCAGGAGCTGGTGCCCTGCAGGCCAGATCGGCTGACGTGTGTGGTGCGTCAACCGGTGGCATTCAGGACGTGTTTTCCATGTCAGGAGAGACCGAGCGGCGGAGAGTCTGCTCAGGCCTCCAGAGCCAATGAAAAGTGGCATTTAATTGGCAAAAGATAAGTACATGTGTTTAACCTACTGCACTGATCAAAAAACACCCCGTTTGGAAAGAACCTCTCTCCCATTTACCTGCTCCCTCACTGCTCTGCACCAGGTCCTGGGCAGCTTCAGTGACTGCCTTGTCCCCTGGGCCAGAAGTAGGACCTGTCACGCACCATGGGTCATTCTCCTGGCCTTAGAGAGGGAACAAATTAACAAACAGGAAAAAATCATCTGCCAGCTCCCCTAAGCTGGGAAACAGTGCAGGCACGGCTCCTTTGCCTAGGCACAGGCATAAGGGGTCCAGGAAATTTGAATGACTTTCACCCTGCATAGACCTATGTGGGCCCATTTCAACAACGTAGGCCCTAATTACCACAGTACAACAGGGTATATACCTGAAGCCTAACTTCACTTTATCAGCTATATGGTAGAGCTGCAGGTTCGTGACATTTGATACCACTCTGCCATTAAGCAGGGTCTTCACCTACCCACAGCAGGGGCCTGAGGACTGGTGGCTCCATTCATGCCACCTAGCCACCCATGACAGGAGTCCAAGAATAAGTGGTGTTTCCCAGTTCTTACAGTCAACGGCATTGGGTGACCATAGTCCGGCTGCAAAACCTACCCACCTAAGCACTCTAGGGAACAGGGACACACTTTCCTCCCAGACAAACTCAGGGGCAGCCATCAGACATATTAAACTCAAACTTGCCAAACCAAAGATAAAGAGAGAATTTTAAGAGTGGCTAGGGATAAACGAAAGTCAGGTACAAAGGAAAGTCAATAAGACTAAGCTCGGACTACTCAGCAGATACCATGCAGGCGAAAAGGCAATGGGATGACATATATAAAGCCTTAGAAGGAAAAAATTGCCAGCCAAGAATTATATATCCAGGGAGGGGGGCCAAGATGGCAGAGTAGTCAAACGCTTTCTGTGGTCCTTCTTACAACAAAGACCTGAAAAAACAAGTGAATCGATTGTATATGACTATCTAGGAGCCCTGAACATCAGAGGCAAAGTTAACGAATCGGACTGAGTGGCGGGGGGTGGGAGATACAGTTCAGAAGCAGTGAGGAGTTGCCAGACTTGACCCGGTGGGAGCCTGAAACCTTCAGGCCGGATCAGCTCCTGTGCGCAGTGAGGCTACAGTGGCGCTCTGGAGCCATTTTCCATGTTGGGAGAGGCCCGGTGGCAGAGATTCTACTTGGTCATCCAGAACCAGTGAAAAGCAGCACTCAGGAGGCTAAAGATGAGCACTTGCGAGTGGCCTACTCCAGGGATTAAAAAAAAACAAAAACCCCTTTTGGGAAAAAACCCTCTCCCATTTACCTCCCCCTTCCCCACTCTGCATTGGTCCTGGCTGGCTTCAGTGATTGCTGAGTCCCCTGGGCTGGAAGTAGGAATCTAAAGGTGCCTTGAGCCATTCTCCTAGCCTTGGAGAAGGAACAAATTAACAAAGAGGGAAAAAATAAGCTGCTGGTTCCCCTAAGCCAGGGCCTCAGGGTTGCCACAGCTCCTTTGCCTAGGCACAAGTGCAAGGGGTCCGCAGATTTTGAATGCCTTTCACCCCTGCATACACTTGTGAGTGACCATTTCAACAGCTTAAGACCTCACTACCACAGTACAAAAGAATATATACCTGAAGTCTAACTTCAACTGTTTCAGCTGTGAAGAGGCAGGTTTGTGATGTTTGACACTGCTCTATCCATTAAGCAGGCTCCTCACCTGCCCACATCAGGGGCTTGAGGACTGGTGGCTCCACCCATGTCACCTAGCCACCTACAACAGGGGTCCAAGAATAAGTGGTGTCCCCCAGTCCTTACAGCCAACAGCATAGGGTGCTTACAGTCCAGCTGCAAAACTCACCTACCTACTCATCTAGGGAACAGGGACACACTTTCCTTTCAGACACTCAGGGGCAGCCATCAGCCCCCTGCCTTGCTCAGCATGTGACCCCCTACTGCAGCCAGATACTTGTGCCTACACTAATCACCCATACCTGTCTAGGACTGTAGGTGAGAGCCTGCACCACACACTTGGTGACCGACTACCTGGACATGTGAGCTGAACCCATACAAGAAAATTTAACGGACTCCTGGGCTCACATACTTAGTAATAGCTCTAACTACCTGGTGACAGGACGTTAGAGCTTCAAAGGTGCCAATAACCAAACTAACGCACACAAGCAACCTATTTAGACATATCAAAATGAAACAAGAAGCTAGGGCACAGTAAGCAAATATAAAATAAAAAATTATGATAACTTATTGATGGCTTGGAGACAACAGTCAATATCAAATCACATAAAGAAGCAGACAATGATGGCTTCAGCAAGCTCCCAAAATAATCAATAAATTTTCTGGAGAAAAAGAATTTCTTGAATTACCAGAGGCAGAATACAAGAGATTAATATACAGAACTCTTCAAGAAATTAGGAAGGAAATCTAACAAAATGCAGAGAAAGTCAAAGAACATATAGACAAAGCAGTAGTGGAACTTAAAAAGGTTATTCAAGCACATAATGACAAATTTAATAGGCTGCAAGAATCCACAGAGAGACAGCAATCAGAAATCCAGAAGGTTAACAATAAAATTTCAGAATTAGACAACTCAATAGAAAGTCACAGGAGCAGAATTGAGGCAGAAGAAGTCAGAATTAGTGAGATTAAAGATAAAGCACTTGATACCAACTTATTTGAGGAAAAATCACATAAAAGGTTTTTAAAAAATGAAGAAACTCTCAGAGTTACGTGGGACTCTATCAAGAGAAATAATTTACGAGTGACTGGAATATGAGAATGGGGGGGATAACAGAAAATACAGAGAAAATTGTTGACGAATTGTTGACAGAACACTGATATCACGAAAGATGAGAAAATGCTCATTGAACCCCACATAAGGTAGATTTCAAAAGAAAGTCACCAAGACATATTATAATCAAACTTGCCAAAACCAAAGATAAAGAGAGAATTTTAAGAGCAGCTAGGGATAAACAAAAAGTCATCTACAAAGGAGAGTCAATAAGAATAAGCTCAGACTACTCAGCAGAAACCATGCAGACAAGAAGCCAGTGGGATGACATATATAAAGCCTTGAAGGAAAAAGATTGCCAGCCAAGAATTATACATCCAGTGAAACTGACTCTCAAATATGATGGCAAAATTAGGGCATTTCCAGATAAACAGAAGTTTAGGGAAACCAAAATTACAAGAAATATTAAAGGGAGTCCTCTGGCTAGAAAATCAATAACATCAGATAACAACCCAAGACTATAACACAGGACAGAGCAACCAGATATCAACCCAGATAGGGAAGTTACAAAAATAAATCAAAGCTAAAACACTGAAAATAGGGAAACAGATGTCAATATGTAAAAGATGACAACATTAAAACAAAAAAGAGGGACTAAAAAATCTAGGCATATATCTTTCATATGGAGAGGAAGTCAAGGTGATATAAATAAATAAAAAACTGGCTTAAACTTATAAAAATATGGGTAAATATTAAGGTAACCACAAAGGAAACTAACAATCCTACACATCAAAATAAAAAACAAGAAAAATATAAAGACTCAGCAAATACAAAATTAAAAACAATGAAAAACATGAAAAGAAAATACATAAGGAAAAAAGACTTAGCACAGAAAATAAAGTGGAACAATGAAACTGTCAACAACACATAAAAAAAGACATCAAAATGACAGCACTAAATGCATACCTATCAATAATTATACTGAATGTAAATGAACTAAATGCAACAATAAAGAGAGAGACAGTGGCAGATTGGACAAAAAAACATGATCCGTCTATATGTTGCCTACAAGAGACACACTTTAGACTTAAAGACACAAACTACAACTCAAAGGATGGAAAAAAATATATCAAGCAAACAACAATTAAAAAGAGCAGACGTGGCAATATTAATCTCTGACTAAACAGACTTTAAAGTAAAATCCACCACAAACTATAAGGAAGGACACTATATAATGATTAAAGGGTCAGTACACCGGGAGGACATAAGTCTAATAAATATTTACGCACTCAACGACAGGGCTCCAAAATGCATAAAACAAACTCTAACAGCATTGAAAAGAGAGATAGACAGCTCCACAATAGTAGTAGGAGACTTCAACACACCATTTTCTGTGAAGGATAGAACATCCAGAAAGAAACTCAATAAAGACACGGAAGATTTCAATGCCACAATCAACCAACTTGACCTCGTAGACATATACAGAACTCTACGCTACGGCAGCCAAGTATACTTTCTTTTCCAATGCACATGGAACATTCTCCAGAACAGACCACATATTAGGCCATAAAGCAAGCCTGAACAAAATCCAAAGCATCAAAATATTACAAAGCATCTTTTCTGACTATAAAGCCATAAAAGTAGAAATCAACAACAGAAAAAGCAAGGAAAAAAAAATCAAACACATGGAAACTGAACAACACCTTCCTCAAAAACTACTGGGTTGTAGAATAAATTAAGGATGGAATAAACAAATTCACAGAATCAAATAGAAGGAAAACACATCCTACTAGAACCTTTGGGACATAGCAAAAGCAGTGCTCAGAGGTCAATTTATAGCAATAAATGCACACATCCAAAAATAAGGAAGGGCCAAAATCAAAACATTAACTCAAACAAATAGAAACAGAGTAGCAAAAGAAGCCCTTGGGCACCAGAAGAAAGCAAATAATAAAAATTACAGCAGAATTAAATGAAATAGAAAAAAGAAAAACTACTGAAAGAGTTAACAAGACCAATAGCTGATTCTTTGAAAACATCAACAAAATCGATAAACCATTGGCCAACTGACAAAAGAAAAAGAGGAGAGGAAACAAATAACCCAAACAAGAAATGAGATGGGCGATATATACAACAGACCCAACTGAAATTGAAAGAATTATAACAGAATACTGTGAAAAATTGTACTCTAATAAATATCAAAACCTAGAGGAAATGGACAAAGTTCTAGAAACTCACTACCTACCATAACTAACACAAACAGAGGTAGAACAACTAAATAAAAAATAAACCTATAACAAAAGAAGAGATTGAAAAGGTAATTAAAAATCTCCCAACAAAAAAAAAAAACCCTGGCCCTGATGGTTTCACTGAAGAATTCTACCAAACTTTCAGAGAAGAATTAACATCGCTACTACTAAAGGTATTTCAGAGCATAGAAAAGGATGAAATATACCAAAACTCATTCTATGAAGCCAGCATAACCCTGATACCAAAACCAGGTAAAGACACCACAAAAAAAGAAAATTACAGACCAATATTCCTCATGAATATAGATGTAAAAATCTTCAACAAAATTCTAGCCAATGGAATTCAACAACATATCAAAAAAATAATTCACCATGATCAAGTGGCATTCATACCAGGTACGCTGGGAGGGTTCAACATTAGAAAAACAATCAATGTAATCCATCACATAAATAAAACAAAGGACAAGAACCACATGATCTTGTCAATTGATGCAGAAGGCATTTGACAAAGTCCAACACCCATTCATGATTAAAAATCTTAGCAAAATAGGAATAGAAGGGACATTCCTTAACATAATAAATGGCATTTATAGAAAGCCACAGGCCAACATTATCCTAAATGGAGGGAATCCGAAAGCATTCCCCTTGAGAATGGGAACCAGACAAAGATGCCCTTTATCACCACTCTTATTCAACATTGTGCTGGAGGTCAAAGCCAGAGCAATTAGGCTAGAAAAAGAAATAAAAGGCATCCAAATTGGTAAGAAAGAAGTAAAAGTATCTCTAGTTGCAGATGATACGATCTTATATGCAGAAAACCACAAAGAAACCACAAGAAAACTACTGGAACTAATAGAAGATTTCAGCAAATTTTCAGGATACAAGATAAACATACAAAAATCAGTTGGATTCCTCTACACCAACAAAGAGAACTTCGAAGAGGAAATCACCAAATCAATACCATTTACAATAGCCTCCAAGAAGATAAAACACTTAAGAATAAATCTAAACAGAGATGTAAAAGACCTATACAATGAAAACTACAAGACAGTACTACAAGAAACCAAAAGAGACCTACATAAGTGGAGAAACATACCTTCTCATGGATAGGAAGACTCGACATTGTAAATATGTCTGTTCTATCCATAGCGATCTACAGATACAATGCAATCCATATCCAAATTCCAATGACATTTTTAATGAGATGGAGAAACAATCACCAACTTCATGTGGAAAGGGAAGAGGCTCCAGATAAGTAAAGCATTACTGAAGAAGAAGAACAAAGGGAGAGGCCTCACACTACTTGATTTTAGAACCTATTATGCTGCCATGGTAGTCAAAACAGCCTGATACTTGTACAACAACAGATACACAGACCAATGGAACAGAATCCAGACATACATTCATCCACCTATGAGCAACTAATATTTGATAAAGCCCCAAATTCCATTAATTGGGGAAAAGACAGTCTCTTTAACAAGTGGTCCTGGCATAACTGGATATTCATCTGCAAAAAACTGAAACAGGACCCATACCTCACACCATGCACAAAAACTAACTCAAAACGGATCAAAGACCTAAAGATAATATCTAAAACAATAAAGATCGTGGAAGAAAAAATAGGGACAATGCTAGGAGCCCTAACAAATGGCATAAACAGAATACAAATCATAAATAATAATGCACAAACACCAGAAGAGAAACTAGATAACTAGGAGCTCCTAAAACTCAAACACTTATGCTAATCAAAAGACTTCACCAAAAGAGTAAAAAGACAACCTACGGACTGGAAAAAAATTTTGGCTACAACAAATCCGATCAACATCTAATCTCTAAAATCTACAAGATACTGCAAAACCTCAACAACAAAAAGACAACCCAATTAAAAAACAGGCAAAGGATATGAACAGACACCTCACCAAAGAAGACATTCAGGCGGCTACCAGATACATGAGGAAATGCTCATGATCATTAGCCATTAGAGAAATGCAAATAAAAACTACAATGAGATACCTTCTTACTCCAACAAGGCTAGCATTAATCCAAAAAACACAAAATAATAAATGTTGGAGAGGTTGTGGAGAGACTGGAACACTCATATGCTATTGGTGGGAATGTACAAATGGTACAACTACTTTGGACATCGATTTGGCGCTTCCTTAAAGAGCTAGAAATAGAAGTACCATACGATCCAGCAATCCCATGCCTTGGAATATATATCCTAGAGAAATAAGAGCTGTCACACAAATAGATATATGAACACCCATGTTCATTGCAGCACTTTTCACGATAGCAAAAAGATGGAAACAACTTAGGTGCCCATCAACAGGCGAATGGATAAACAAATTATGGTATATTCACACAATGGAATACTACTGCAACGATAAAGAACAACAATGAATCCATGAAACATCTTATAACATGGATGAATCTGGAAGGCATTATGCTGAGTGAAATTAGTCAGTCACAAAAGGACAAATATTGTATGAGACCACTATTATAAAAACTCAAGAAATGGTTTAAACGCAGAAGAAAACATTCTTTGATGGTTATGAGGGTGGGGAGGGAGTAGCTGGGTATTCACTAAATAGATAGTAGATAAGAAATATCTTAGGTGAAGGGAAGGACAACACACAATACAGGAGAAGTCAGCATAACTGGACTAAACCAAAAGCTAAGAAGTTTCCTGAATACAACCAAAAACTTCAAGGGACAGAGTAGCAGGGATGGGAGTCTGGGGACCATGGTTTCAGGGGACATCTAGGTCAATTGGCATAACAAAGTTTATTAAGAAAATGTTCTGCATTCCACTTTGGTGAGTGGTGTCTGGGGTCTTAAAAGCTAGGGAGTGGTCATCTAAGATATGTCAATTGGTCCCAACCCACCTGGAGCAAGGAGAATGAAGAACACCAAAGACACAAGGGAAATATTCACCCAAGAGACAGAAAGCCCCACATAAACCAGAGATTCCATCAGCCTGAGACCAAAAGAACTAGATGGTGGCTGGCTACCACCAATGACTACCCTGACAGGGAATACAACAGACAGTCCCTGATGGAGCAGGAGAAAAGTGGGGCACAGAACTCAAATTCTAGTAAAAAGACCAGACTTTAATGATCTGACTGAGATTGGAGGGACCCCGGAAGACTTGGCCCCTGGACTCTCCGTTGGCCTAGAACTGAAACCATCCCCAAAGCCAGCTCTTCAGACAAAGATAAGACTGGACTATGAAACACAAATGATACTAGTGAAGAGAGTGCTTCTTAGCTCAAGTAGATACATGAGACTAAATGGGCAGCTTCTGTCCGGAGGTG
>NW_004444020.1:2567066-2574558 GCF_000243295.1 Trichechus manatus latirostris
GTTGATTCTCTGTTTGGCTTAGTTTTTCGGATCTTTGTTGTGGAGGGACGGCATGGTGTTTCTGCCTAGAGCGCCATCTTGCCGGAAGTCCTTTTTTTTAAAAAAAATTTGGATACACGTTTAATTTATAAGAATTTACTCTTCGCTAAAATGGGAAAAACTACCCATATAGGAGATAAGAATTTGTGAACTGGAAGCACTATTTCATTAAGGCAATTGATGAAACATTCCTGTAGTCAACAAATAAATTGTGTATATTTTGTTCATTTAGCACTTATTGTGTGCTAATCCAAGGAGCCCTGGTGATGTAGTGGTTAAGTGCTTGGCTGCTAATCCAAAGGTCAGAGGTTCCACCACAAGCTGCTCTGCAGGAGAAAGATGTGGCAGTCTGCTTCTGTAAAGGTTACAACCTTGGAAACCCTATGGGGCAGTTCTCCTCTGTCTTATATAGTCACTACAAGTTGGAATTGCGTCAACGGCACACAACATCAGCATGGGCTAGTCCTGTGAATCTGATATTAATATTAACATCATTCCCACTTTACAAATGGAGAGACTGAGACAGGAAGAGATTAAGTAATCTTCCTACAGCCACAGAGGTGGAAGGTGGCAGGGATGCAATCTGAACCCAAGCTATCTTCTTCTAGGGGCTGCACTCTTAAATTAGGCCACCCTGCCTTCCTTTGAGGAAAAGTAACTCGGGTAGGAATCACATAGTTAGAAAATCACATGTCATTCTTTTTTTTTTTTAATTGTACTTTAGATGAAGTTTTACAGAACAAACTAGTTTCTCATTAAACAGTTAGTACACATATTGTTTTATGACATTGGTTAACAACCCCAGTACATCACATCTCATTCTTAATTCTTTTTGTCTCTATCCAAAGTGTTTCCCGCTTGTGTGATGTTAATTCCTTGAAGGAAAATGACTGTTAAGATGATATGCTTTCTGTGAGTCCCACCCAAGTGGAATATTATTTTATTTTGATCATTTCAAACTTAACATCTCTTACTGAAAATGAGTTGTTTTTCTACACTTCGTTCAGGCAAGTGACATTCCTACTTGGCCACTTCAAAGTCACATATAATGGAAAGATTTTGCAAGTAGCTCTATAATCACAAAAACGTCTAATTCTCTTGGTTAAATATGAAACTGGCACAATTACATCGACATGATTTTAAGCTTGTGGTTTGTATGTAGATAAAATAGTGAAGATAAGATTTATACTCTCATAACTTTATGAATGACATTTTGTCTAAGCTATCCAAGTTAACAATATATTGATAAAGTAATCTGATATATCCTGATGACTCATGCCCTCCTTTAGCCCCACCTAGCAAAAAATTTTTTGAAACCTCCAATCAGAGTTGCCAGATCTCCCCTTCATTTTTGTGCTGCAAAGTCGCTGCCAAATCCTGTAATCGTAACTGAATAGTATTGGAAGTCCATTATAAGGTCCTTGACACTAGAAAAAAATATGAACAAGGCCCACCTCAAGTTCATTCCAGAAACAAGAGTACATGGCAATCAAATCAATCAATCTAATGAGAACCTACTTTTACCAAATTAACACAATAATTTTGTAGATCAGTGTTTTATAGACCACAATTAATGATCCTTTCCAGGGAAACATGCTAAAGTGAAAATTACAACTTGACCCATTACAGATACATTGCCAAAAAGGCAGACAGATACAGATTGTAAATAGGGTTGCCCATTTTAGGGTGACCAAATGTGAAAAAAAAAAAGATGGAAGCGCATGAAGACAGAGAACTGCACAAATATGATGCTGGTTCACTGAGTGGATAATTGACTCTATTTCTCTCTCCGTTATAAACTCCTACATACCTATTTCAGTCACATGACTTCCATTATCACCATTTGGGCCATACCTATACTATTTATTGCTTAATATTTTTCAATTGACCCCTTTTAAAATTTTCTCATCACCCTATGTATTTAATACACGTTAAATATAAATGACTATAAAACCTTGACATATGCACCACTTAAAATCATCTCATATACTACATAAAAACATATGTGGCACATATGTATCTTAGGAATCACCTAAATAATTCAAGATTCAACTCAAGTAATTCAAGAGATCCATTTATTCCTCAGTGGTATCTATGTATGCTACTAGGCAGTGTTCCAAATGTATTAGCTCATTTAAACCTTACTATACTCCCATGAGGGAGCCCTGGTGGTGCAGCCGTTAAAGCGATTGACTGCTAACCGCAAGGTTGGTGGTTTGAAACCACCAGCTGCTCAGCAGGAGAAAGATGTTTTTGGCAGTCTGCTTCTGTAGAAATTTATGGCCTTGGAAATCTATGGGGTCACTATGAGTCAAAATCTACTCAATGGCAGTGGGTTTGGTTTGGGTATACCCTCATGAGGAGCCCTGGTGGTGCAGTGGATAAGCGTTTAGCTGCTAACCAAAAGGTCAGCAGTTCGAATCCACCAGCCACTCCTTGGAAACCCTATGAGGCAGTTCTACTCTGTCCTATACGGTTGCTATGAGTCGGAATTGACTCCTTGGCAATGGGTTTATACTCCCATGAAGAAGTACAACCAGAATGTTCCTTGGAAGTGAGGATGGCGATACTTGGTCTCATGTACTTTGGACATGTCTTAATCTCCAGTCTTTTCAGAGGTCAACCTGACAAGGCAGTCCTCTGGGGTTCTGGCTCTCACAGGTTTCACTGTAATTAGCATACCTGGCATAGCCCAAGTCCCCAGGTATAAAAAACACTCTTATCCGGCAGCATATTGTAAGAGCTTAGAGGTTATCTCTTAGGAGCTGGTTAAAGGCCAGTCTGTTCTTTGGAATGTGCAGGGTTCGACTATTCCAGAACTGCTGAGTTAACCCTTTACTGCACAGTGCCCCAGTCCAAGTGTACATAGGCACAAGGAATACTTCCAATACAATGACACCATTTTAACTTGCATTTTCATTATACTCTCTTAAATCCTTTTATACACCTTCCTAGGGAAAGTGTAATCTCTTAGAATCTTTGGGAATCAACCCAGGAGTCAGCATTTAGGGCAGATCCCACAGCCAATTTGGAAAGCAGGTTAGGATGCTTAATAGCTATAGTCCATCTATTAAACAATACAATTTGATCTCATGATGTTACTCCTGGTGGTTCTTTACTGACATCAACATGCTATGTACGGCTCAATTAATATGTCAACAATCCCTGTGCTCCTCTTTTATGCCTGTCAATTTGCTAATCAATGTGAAGGATACAAGAGACATGCAGAACATGGTCACTGCTCTGTGTTCTACCTGCATAACTAACTACCTCAAATATTTAAAGGTTTAAAGCAGGCATTTTATTTTGCTTAATATTTGTGGGGTTGGGAATTCTGGAAAGACTCAGGGGGCAGCTCACCTCTGATCCTTGTGGCATCAGCTAGGGTGAGGAAGCTGAAGGATCCACTTCTTCACTTAGGTATCTGGTGCCTCAGTGCTCCTTGGTCTCCTTTTCTCTCCCCATGGTATTTCAATCTCCAAAGCCTCTCTATATGGTTGGGGCTTCTCACAGCATAGTGGTCTCAGGGTAATCATACTTTTTAAATGGCAGCTTGCCTCTATAAGGAAGCAGCAGTTGACAGATCAATGCCTCAGAACAGGTATAACATTACTTTTAACATATTCTGTTGATCAAAGCGATCACAGGCCAACCCAGACTCAAGGCGGTGGAGAAACAGACTCAACCTCTTTGCGCGAGAGGGAGTGTCAAGGTCATATTGCCGAAGAGCATTTTGGGTGGGAGATATTGTTGCTGCCATCTTTGGAACATTCTGTCTGCCACACCTCAAAGAGCTTTTTTTTTTTTTAACTCTAAGGCAGGGGTCCATAGATAAAATTCAGGAGGTCTGTGAACTTAGAAGAGAAAAATTCATATTATTATTTTCCCTAATTCTCTAATTAAACTTTATCGTTTCTGTCAATTTTGAATGTGGGCATAAACTACAGTAGTTTTAGCAATACGTATGACTTTCTTGTTCAGCTTCCACATATGAGGCCATTGAAAATACCATGGCTTAGGTCAGGCACACCTTAGTCCTCAAAGTGACATCTTTGCTTTTTAACACTTTCAAGAGGTCTTTTGCAGCCGATGTGCCCAATGCACTATGTCATTTGATTACTTGACTACTGCTTCCATGGCCATTGATTGTGAATCTAAGTAAAATGAAATTCTGGACAACTTCAATCTTTTCTTATTTTATCATCATGTTGCTTATTGCTCCAGTTGTGGGAATTTTTCTTTTCTTTATGTGGAGATGTAATCCATAAGGCTGTAGTCTTTGATATTCATCAGTAGGTGCTTCAAATCCTCTTCACTTTCAACAAGTAAGGTTGTATCATCTGCATATCACAGGTTGTTAATAAGTCTTCCTCCAATCCTGATGCCATGTTTTTCTTCATATAGTCCATCTTATTGGATTATTTGCTCCATATACAGATTGAATAAGCATGGTGAAAGGCTACAACCCTGACACACACCTTTCCTGATTTTAAACCATACAGTATTCCCTTATTCTGTTCAAACGACTGTCTCCTGTCTATGTACAGTTCCACATGAGCACAGTTAACTGTTCTGGAATTCCCATTCTTCACAATGTTATCCATAATTTGTTATGACCCACACAGTCGAATGCCTTTGCATAGTCAATAAAATATAGGTAAACATCTTTCTGGTATTCTCTGCTTTCAGCCAAGATCTATCTGACATCAGCAATGATAACCCTCATTCCACATCTGAATCCAGCGTGAGTTCCTGGCAGTTCCCTCATATGCATGCAAAAGCTGGACAATGAATAAGAAAAACGGAAGAGGAATTGATGCATTTGAATTATGGTGTTGGCAAAGAATACAGAATATATCACATACTGCCAGAAGAATGAACAAATCTGTCTTAGAAGTACAGCCAGAATGGTCCTTAGAAGTGAGGATGGCAAGACTTTATCTCACTTTACTTTGGACATATAAGAAGTCAGTTCCTGGAGAAGGACATCATGCTTGGTAAAGTAGAGGGTCAGCAAAAAAGAGGAAGACCCTCAACAAGATGGTTTGACATAGTGGCTGCAACAATGGGCTCAAACATGGCAATGATTGTGAAGATGGCACAGGACTGGGCAGTGTTTTGTTTTGTTGTACATAGGGTCGCTGTCAGAACTGACTCGACAGCACCTAACAACAACATGACTTTGTTATCAACAGAAATCACTGATTTTTTGTATCACATTTGGTTGTTATAAATATCTCAAAATTTCATTTATACTCATAACTATTTTGAAATCATAGTGGTTAGACTCTTCAGACAGGGACTGGACTGGACTGTGGCACATAAAGTGATACTCATGAGGAGCGTGCTTCTTAAATCAAGTAGACACAAGAGACTAAACAGGCAGCTTCTGTCCAGAGGTGAGATGGGAAGGCAGAGAGGGTTAGGAGCTGGTTGAATGGACATGGGGAATCAGGGCGGAAAGGAGGAGTGTGCTGTCACAGTATGGGGAGAGCAATTAGGGTCACATAACAATGTATGTATAAATTTTTGTATGGGAGACTAACTTGAAATGTAAACTTCATTTCAACTACAACAATAAACAAAAAAAAAGAAATTATAGTGGTTATAAAACCCACACTAAAAACAAAACCAAACCCGTTGTCATCGACTTGATTCTGATTCATAGCGATCCTATGGATTATATTATTTAAAGTGTTAATAAAGAAGCAAAATGGTACTGTATTACAATTTTTTTCAACATCTTACTAACTATATTTTATTTTAATTGGTTTCCTTTATAATCCTACATATTTTATTTTATACATTAAAAAACATTATTCTGAAAAGGGTTCTACAGTCTGCAATAGAAAACCAGGGGTTTCATGGTCCAAAAGGTTTAAGAACTCCCTTTTGAATGAAGATCAAAACAGAGAACATATAAACACTTAAAACAATTAGAGAAACCATCATGACAATATACTGTACTGTCTACCAAAGGAATAATGGCATAAAAACAGGTATGTATATTACCTTGGTGAGTTTTATAAGACTACACGAATTAAATAAGTTTTGTGCAGGTTCATGAATAGACAGACCAAAGAAGGGAAAAAATATAAATTCCAGAAATATACTCAAATGCATAAGAAAAGATGGGGTTAAGAAACTGGATAGCAATTTGGAAAGATTATACCTGGGTTCCTACCAATAATGATTTTTAGAAGAATCATATGCTTATATTTTTAAATGAAACCATATACAGTATACCAAGAAAACAGGTAAGATTATATATATATAATTTTGGAATAAGAAAAGCTTTTAAAATCTCTTTAAAATTCAGAAGTTATAATGGATGAGATTAATAAATAAGACTACATTTTTTAAAATTTAAGCATGGAACAAAATATCACAAAGTTAACAAACAAGTGAAAAACTAGCAAAACAATTAGCAACATATATGACAGAAGGCTCTTTTCTTTCGCTTTATAGATAAAGAGCTCTTAGAAATAAATATGAAAAAAGCCAACAACCCGATAGACAATACAGATAAAGGACAATACAAAGAAACGTGCAAGACACTTCTGGATGGAAACCTTACTGATCTGCAGTTTGAAATGCAGCAGAGCTATCCAGGGAGACATGAACCACCATTCACAACCCTCCTGAAATCACTTTTAGTGCTTTGGCAGAGACATAGCAAGAATCAATGGGACGATGAACTAATGGGGCATGAGAAAGTAAAAGCAGCTGCATGTAAAGGGAAAAAAGGCAGGACTAGAGGTCACTGGGTTGAGGGAGGAAGGAACCAACCCAAGAAAGACTTCGAGATACAGAAAAGGGGGACTGATGTTGAGAAATCAAGTGATTGTGAATTTCAAGCTGGACAGGGAAAGAAGAAAGGTGGGAAAAATGCGGGGTTGACATATAAAGGGGAAGATGGAGACATCAAGGGGACCAGAGGTGTTTATGAGCTTAAATGTAGATACAGGTGGAGTTTTGTCATGAGAAAGCTAGACAGAAAGTTTGGTAGGTAACTGGAAATTTGGACTTTGATTTCTAAGATGACTCAAACACCTGGTAATACAGAGTGTGACCAATAAATGGGTAACTGAATTGGAGTGGGAGAAAAGTCACTGGAGTTGAATTCAAGTAAGGATAATATTTTGTACAGATTGTCTGCAAGACCACTGAAAGTCTCCAGGGTAATGGAAAGAACTGAGATTAAGGGACTGAGAGATCGAGCAGCTGACACCTCCGTGTCACTGCAATAATATGGATCGGAGCCCCCTGCTGCCATAGCCAATTCTGAGACAGGGGTGAGGTGAGCAGCAACAGTTTTATTATGTATCGATATATAGGAGACAGACGGGAATAGACTCCTCCAAAAAACCCATCTCCCCATCTGGAGATCGGCTGAAGGCTTTTATAGGGACAGGATTATGGGTCTTAGAAGTTTGTGTTAGTTCCCCCTTGA
>NW_004444020.1:2575012-2619217 GCF_000243295.1 Trichechus manatus latirostris
GAGTTAGAGTGGAAACTGGCTGCATCTTGGTGAATTAGATGACATTTATTCTCAGAGCTTGCAAAAGGGGCATCCCAACTTACCAGGGTAAAAATTTTTCTAGCCTTAGGAATATTTGTAGTTCCTTTTGTTAATATTCTCATAAAACAGGGAACACAAAAGCAAACTAGAATAATCACTATTCTTAAGGTTCCTCTTTCAGACTCTTCTATGGCCCACTTAACTGGACCTACTGGAGTTAGGGTTGAGACTACACACAGGAGGGTCAGAGTGTCCCCAGCCTGGAGGGTCAGTGTCTCCTTTGCCTGTAGGATCATGGGCACCTTTTCTGCCTAGGTCTCATAGAAAAATAGAAAGATAGAGGGAAACAAGGTCAAAATCATTGTACTGTAAGCTTCTTGAACTTGTACTTCAGGCCCTGAACTGGAGTACAAGAGTATGGTGACTTTTTATTTTCTGCTTCTTTCTCTTCTTCTGGCGGAGCTGCTTTTACTCTCGAGTGATGCACCCACGCGGCTACTCCTGTTAATTTCAGAGACAAGTGGGTGGTCAGGAGAACTTTAAAAGGTCCCTCTCACTGAGGGGCCAGTTGATGTTCCGGGGGTTGATTCTTCCAGGTTAGCAACAGGATCTGATCTCCAATCTCTGGGTTGGAACCTGTGGAGGGGAGTGTCAGAAGGAAAAGACAAATGAGAAGCAGCATACTGATTAACAGTGTTTATGACAGCTCTCAGTCTCTTTTCTCTACCTTGGTCATCACCGAGGTAGGGGAAAGTCAACTTTTTCAGGAATGGTCTCCCATATATTAAGGGCTTAATTTGAGCCAACTTTGAGGGGCTACCCAGATTCTGAGCGGGGCAATGGGGAGAACTTGTATCTAAGTGGAGCTTGTCTCCTGGCAAAGTTTCACCAAGGACTTTTTCAGAGTATGGTTCATCGGTTCATCTTTCTGGTCTATCCAGTCGATTGTGGTCTCTAGGCTGAGTGTAATTTCAAATTTATATCTAAAACCTTATTGACTTCTTGGGTGACTGTTGCTGTAAAAGCTCCTGTTGTCACTCTGTACTGAGATTGGAAGATCAAAATGGGGTATGATTTCTTTGAGTAACACCTTGGTCACTTCCTGGGCTCATTCAGTTCGAGAAAGGAAAGCCTCCACCCACCCTGAGCAGATGTCCACAAAAACTAGCAGATATTTAAAATTTCCAGGTGTCCAGGACATTATACCACTGCCACCTGAAGGGGATCATTGATTGCCTTCAGGAGTTCTAGGATTTCTGGTACGTTTTATTTCTTTGTTGGCAGATGTCAGAAGTCCCCTTTCTTTGTACAAGGCACCGTGTGAGTGAAGGACCAGATGGGCATATTTATTATCAGTATACACAGTTGTGTGTCTTCCTACTCCTAGTTGCAGGGCCCACCCGAGGACTATGAGTTAAGCCTTTTGAGCCAAAGCGCCGGCAGGAAGTGGAGCTGCCTCTAAGACCTCAGTTCGTGTCATAACCGCATATCCTGCCTCATGTCATCCTTCATATAGAAAGCTACTGTCATCTGTATACATTTCTATCTCTGGGTCAGTCAAGGGAACATCTGAGAGATCTGGTCTGTTAGAATAAACTTATTCAATTATCTCTAGGCAGTCATGTACGGGGGCATCTTCCGAAATAGGCAGCAATGTGGCGGGATTGAGGGAGAAGACAGCCTTCAGAACCACATTTGAGTTGTCTAACAAGATTGCCTGATATTTTCTCATCTGTCCTGCCGTGAGCGAAAAACCCCCCACCTTGTTCCAAAAGAGGCAGAACTGTATGTGGTTTACCATTACCTTTTGTCCAAGGGTTAATTTCTCGGCTTCCTGTAACAGGTCACATGTTGCAGCCACAGCTCGAAGACAAGGGGGCCATCCCCAGGTCACGTTGTCCAGCTGTTTTGAAAGTAGGCCACTGGTCACCTGGCTGGTCCCAGGATTTGAGTTAATACCCCCACAGCAATTCCTTGTCTTAATATCAGTCCATTCAATGGCAAATAGAGGCTGAGACGCGGGGTGTGGAGGAATACAAAAGAAGGCATCTTTCAAGTCCCAGTACTGAAAACCAAGCACATTGACTGGGTATAGTAACCAACAAGGTATATGGGTTTGGCACAATCGGATGAATGTCCTCTACTATTTGGTTGATTTTCCTTAGGTCTTGAACAGACCGATATTCCCTTGTCCCCAGTTTTAACACCTTTAAGATACAGGTGTTGTATGGAAACTGGCAAAATTTTAAAAGCCCAGTTTTTCTGTATTGATGCACCAATGGTGCCATCCCTTCCAAAGCTTCCTTGCGGAGAGGATAGTGCCTCTGGTTTATAATAGGTGCTCCAGGTTTTAAAGTAATTTTAACCGGTGCGGCTGACTTGGCTGGCCCAGGCCTTTCTTATGCCCAGACCCCCGGATTCACCTTCTGTTGAATATGGAAAGGAATGTCACTAAGTGTCACTATTTCTTCTTGCAACAGTGTCGCCTACAAGGTGCATGCGTTTTCAAGCGGGATCTGTAGAAAATGGAAAGGAACAACTCTGCCATCCTATTTGGGTTACTCCGATAAGGATTGTGATTCTTCCAATTATGGAAGTCGGAGGTATAGAAAGGAGTATGTACTAACGTTGTTCCTCCTTTGGCTGGAATTTCTCTCAAAGGAAGTTGCCCTGCCCAAGCCCTGGCAGTACCCTCACCAAAAACAGAACACTGACAGGTGTGTTTAGGGGGGAGACCATCCCTGATAAAGTCGGACTCTTACTTCCCAATTCCCTTCCTTTGTCAGTTCCTCTCAAGCTGGCCGGACTAGAATCAGGCTCAGCCCTTTCTGTGGGGAACTCTGCCGTCATTCTTTGACCTGACCTGTCGGCTTCTACCACACCTTCCCTATATGGCAGGGGGAGCCAAAGCAGTTATCGGGGATATTCCTTCTAAGAGGGGACCCTCCAGTGAGGATTCAGGAAGCACTTTTGCCTTCAGCTTTCCCTGGAAAAGAACCTGGTTAGAGGGATTTAAAGTTTGATAGAGAGACATGAAACCTGAATATTGGGAACTTTGTCCCATATTTTCCTACAAAATCAAGTCAAGCTGAAAAATTGTGCCGTAAGCCAAAGACCCATTTTGGAGGCAATGTTTCTGGTCCCCCAGCTGGTATTGGAGCCATATGTTGTTATATAAGCATATCATTTTTCTTTATCATCATAGGCTCATACCTATACCTCTTCCAGTTTGTTAGAATGCAGCCTACAGATTTGGCCGGGATAGATGGGCCTCTCCCCATAATAGGTGTTTGTTTATGCATAAGCAGCATCAGTAACTGCTTTTCATGTGCCTCAACAGCAATTACATTTAACAAAACCTCAGACTGAGTATTAATATAAATACAGCAATATTTATCCATTAAGGCACAAACTGTTTATTGAGAGACTAACAGGAAGGCTAATACTATTCTACTTTGTAAAATCATAGCTCAAATTTCAGACACTTCTCCGGTTATGATAATTACAACTTTGCTAAGTTTACTGACAGAACTTTAATTCAAGAGTTACAATATCTAAACCCATTAGTTAGATACTTTAGGAGAAAGAAAAATGATTTCTTATATCCAGAAAGTAGGACCTTAAAACATCAGCAATATTCTCATATAAAATCCATAGTCTCCTGTTGTTTACTCAGTCTTATGTAGTTAATTTCTGTTCCACGTGATTCTGGATCAACAGCAGCGTGTGAACTCATCAGCTTCTACAGACGTGTTCTGGAAATATTGATTGAGGGTCTAGTCACAGTCCTTTTCATAAGCCCAATATAGTTCGTCTTTTTGTTGAGATATTTTGGTCAAATGTTTTCAGCAAATCAGTAAAAACTTATCTGCAGATGACAAAACTTAATATAGCCATGAATACTCCTAATAGTGAAAGACCTGATAGAAGTTAATTACAAGCATAACATAAAGGCCACATGAAATCAGTTAAAAACAACTTTAGATAAAAAATATTTCTAAATATAACCATTAACTGTATTCAAACAGCTTCAGATGTAATACATAAAAATTTTGAGACAAAATACCATATAGTCAGGATATACCAAGAATATACCAAGATTATCAAATCTCTTAATACCTGAATTGTAATTAAAAAAACTTCATAGGTAAATGATGTGAATTCCCCAATCAAACCATTGGCTTTGATGATACTAGATTCAAAAAGATAAAGTTGCAACCAAGTTAGCAATAAGGAAATAATAATATTATAGGTCACTGTGAAATAATACTTAAGTTATTTAACCAAAGATCTTTAAGTGAAAACCTTAGTTTTCTTTTCTAAAAGCCATGCGGCTTAATATTCTGACTCAGGAATCTTATTCTGATGAGAGGCCGAAACCTTCATCTTCCAGGCAGATCACACAAAAAATAAATTAACCCTTTAACTCAGAAATCAAAAGAAAATTTTGTTAACAGCGAGAAACCTAATTCTTTGTTTTATATGCTACTTAACATTAAAACTCCTAAAAATCTCATAAATTAAACCATTAAACTTTAGTCAGACAGATAAAACTTGACCATATCAAATAAATTTCTTTTTCAATAAACCTCTTAAACGTTGCCTTTGTTGCATATCTCTTATAGTGTATCCCTTTAAATGGCAAAAATGAACATACTCATTAGCAGACTTAAATATATACATACATTCTTCCTCTTGTGGCATAAAAAGACAAAGTACATAGACTTAAATTATGACAAGTATCTATTAACTCAATTTAACATCAGTAAGTTACCTAAAATGTATTAGGAATTATTTTAAGCCTGTATATAATGAAACATAACTGTTGTTGAAAGTAAGTCTGTTTAAATATTCTAATTTTCATTTAACTTTTACTATTTCTCATATTTTTCCTAACCTAATTTTAGCCCTTAATGATTTTATCAACTGGCTTTGGAAATCACAAAGTCTGTGTTCAGTTGACCAATTCACTGATATGGATATAACTTTAAGCCTCTGACTACTGCTGGAAACTTTTTCCAGGCCATTTTAGGTGTGTCTTATTGCGATTTCTATTCCTTTTGACTTTTTAGAGTTCCCCTATAATAGAGAGAACTTGTTTACAGTTCTATTATCAGGATCCATTCAATTTCTGATAACTATAGCAAAGCAGCAATTTTTCTTTTCTTTTGTCTTAAAAGAGTCTCCACCTAGCTGGAAAGGGTCTTTCAAAAGCTTCCCTTGAACTACACGACCTTGGAGACTGGGGGCTGGGGGCTGAGGAGGCCTGATTGTGCCCCGCCCTCACTCGACTCAAGGAAGACGTTTACATATGTTTAAGTTGATGGAGGCATTTTGAAAGGCTATCTACCCAGTAAATACCAAAGCTCTTTAGCAATTTTGTAAATGAATCCATCAACGCTTGGCTAGCAAGACTGGGGCTGGGGATGTCATCACAATTCGTTTACGTATGTTTAAATTGACCTCGGAATTTTGAAGGACAAAAGATAACTAATTTATTTTTTACTGTTCTGGAACTGCTACTTTTACTTTAAGACAAAACTATCCTTTTTTCTTAAATAAAACACGTTTCATATAATATCTAGCTTAAGCTACTTAGAAAGATGTTTCTTTAAGATTGACATAGTATAAAACATAAAGATCTTAGCGTACTTTTCAAATAGACCAATTTATATCAAAGTTTCTCCAAGTAGCTATTAAAAGTCTAAATCATAAGATAGACACATGATGCAGTTTTTTCTGGACAAAGAAAGAACTGAGGTTCTATGACCAGCCTTACAAAAAGCAGCAATTCTTAGCCATAAACTCCAACCTGATACAAGACAGACTTAGACACAATGCTCTAGACTAGAAGCATGCTCTTTCAGGACAAAAGGAGACAGAAAGACCACATAAACTCACCAGACAATACCACACAAAACAAGGATACGTGGATTCTAGTTTCTTAAAGTGTAAATAGCAATATTTGGTAAGATCGGCTCAACTCTATGGAAAAAAAAGGTTCTAGATAAAACTTACTAACTTGCCATAGCCTCAGATGGAGGAATATTAGACCTTTTGACAAAACCTAAGCATCAAGCAAACTTTCCTAAAAGAAAAAACAGACAACACAAATGAAAGCTCATTTTTCCAAAGTGGTCACTGAAATTCCAAGTTACTTCTAGTATACTCAGTTCACAGTGCTTTTTAAATATGAACCCCAAACCAGTGAATCAGCAATGGGGGGAGGGGGAATCCAGGCTCATTTATCAAAGATGTTAAGCGGTAAGGTTCAAGCTTTTGGTTTCCTTCTTTCTGAAGCTTTCTCTTAATATTGGGGGCACTTTGTCCTGTAAAGATTATATTGACCATTCTGGCATTTTCAGGGCTCTCAGGATCCAGATCAGTTAACTTGTGAACATAGTATTAAGATACTATGGCTGTCTCAAGAACCAGTCTTACCCAGGGTATTTTCACTTTACCTAAGAGCCGAATCAGGGTGCCCAAGCATATGGTATAACACTAATTACACACAAAGGACAGGACAGACATAGAACCACAGTAAACGAACGGACAGGGCAGACACAAAACCACAGTGAACGAATAAATCCTGCAAGCTGACGGAGGTGCTCTCGACCCCTTTAACCTCTCAGACGGCCCTGCCTGCCGACAGAGGTGATCTTAGAGAATCTCAACCTCCCAGACAGTTATGAGCACTCACACACCCCAGAACCAGGACTCTAGAGTCACCAGGAGTCCCTTCTTGCAAGCCTACTCATGGGGTCAGTTATCTAGTGCGCTTCTCGCCCCAGAAACCAAGGGCTCAGGTCCCACTCCGGAAACCTTGGGCCTGCCCTATCCGCCCTGGCCCTGAGTGCAGCAGGGAAAGGAGTCGCGGACTCACCTTGGGATTCCTCCTATGCAGGTCTTGCTTTCTTTTACCCACCTCTTTTGGCACAGTTGGGGACCAGCCGTGCTGTGGCAGACCCAGGTCTGGCCAATAGTTTCCCCAGAGGCAAATGAAACCTCTCGTGGGTGTTTGTCGGGAGAGCTGTTGATCAGCCCCAGGCCCTGCCCTGGGGCCGCTGCATCTTAAGCAGCTGAAGTTCCCTGTATGGGCCACTGAATTTGTTACTGCAATAATGTGGACTGGAGCCCCCTGCCGCAATAGACAATTCTGAGACGGGGTGAGGTGAGCAGCAAGAGTTTTATTATATATCGATATATGGGAGACAGAGGGGAATAGATTCCTCCAAAAAACCCATCTCTCCAACTGGAGATCGGCTGAAGGCTTTCATAGCGACAGGATTATGGGTCTTAGAAGTTTGTGTTAGTTCCGCCTAGAGGTGGTCATGTCTCAGATGAGTTAATCTTTTACTGATATTCTTGGGGGTTATCTGGCGCCATCCTGGTTTTCTTGTCACAAGATGGGTGCTTTGTTCGGTTTTTCATCCTTAGATCATTATCACTTGTTTTCCACCTTCCAAGGAGGAACATCGGTTAATCTTAAACCTTTTGTAGAGACTGGAACTGAAGGGAAAAACAAGATCATGAGACAACGTGGTGGTTAGCAGTGGGGACTAATAATAGTGAGCCGGGCCTATGCAGCCTCTTCCATTCAGAGAGGTGAACAGCTAACACAGAGAAGACAGCTGTTCTTAGCAAGGTAGGCTTGATGGGAGCAAAGGAGGGGTGAAGTCGTTGGGCTTTGAAAAATCATGGTGTCTAGGATGTCAGAGCTGGAATTAAATTGCAGAACTTAAAGTTCTGGTAGTTAACAAACCCAGTTATAGTATCTATTTTATAGGGCTGTTATGATAATCTAATGAGATGACACATGTAAATAGCCTAGTGCAGTGGTAGCTAGTGTTGCAATTAGTATGATTAGCCATACTATATACTCCTGGGAACAGAGAGGACACACATGTAATTAATCACATCTAACATTTTCATTTGGGGGATGGGCTACTAGAAGAGAGACCAAGGGACCTGCTGGGTCATGCCACCATTCAGTGACAGAAGATCTAAATTCTGGAACTGGTCCATTATTCCAAACACTGAATTGAGTTCATTTTGAAAAATAAAGTTGCCTTTTTTTTTAAGTTACAGTCTTTTAAATTCCCAAAATGCATATGGATAAAGGTAAGTCTGCTTTCAGAGTCCAAAAGGCAATGGAAAACATCTTAACTAATCCAGTGAATAAGATAATACGAGTCATTGAATAATTTTAGAGAAATATAGTACACTACTATAAGTCAGGATGATACATCTCAAAATTGTTCTATGGGACATTCTTGATACAAAATGTGTTAACGGAAGCTTAAAAAGAGCATGTCTTTGAATTGTGATGAATTTCAGTGAAATTTAGTTATGGATTGAAATTATGTAGATAAATGGGTTAGTGGAATAAAATTCTACGTATTAATTATGTTGCTGTTAATTGAATTGTTAATTTAATTTTTTAAGAACTGCAATTACATCTTTTCATTTTCATGTGATAGACCTAGTTCATGGTCCCAGTTGTATATGATGCAGATTAACACCTATTCATAGCTCAACAACTATCATTCATTTTTTTAAAGTATAAAGATGTCTTACCCAACCATGTATCTATGGAAGCCTTTTTAGGCTCACTCAGTGGTAGAGAGCTGATTTTGGGGGGTAATTTGGTTCCAATCTCCTTTTTTTCAAGGGCTTTTTGAATGGAAGGGACATCACTATTAAGATAATTACTTTTATATTATTTTTTAAGATTGTCATACAGTAAAATTGACTGTTTTCCTTTTGGTGTACAGTTCTATGAATTTTAGCACATGTATATATCCATGTATCCACCACCATAATCAGGATACAAAAGTTCCATCACCCTGAAAAGCTCCCTCATGCTCTTTATAGTCGCCACCTCCTCCTACATATAAACCTTGTTAACTACTAATCTGTTCTCCATCCTTACAGTTGTCTTTTCAAGATATATAAATGGAATCACACTGTATTTAACCTTTTGGGACTGGCTTCTTGCACTCAGTTTGCCTTTGAGATTCGTCCAAGTTGTGCATATCAAAAGACTTTTTATTGTTGAGTAGTCCTGCATAGTATGGATAGACCACCTTTAGTATATCTATTCACCCACTGAAGAACATTTGTGTTGTTTCCAATTGTGGGTAATTGAATACAGCTTCAATAAACACATGCGTACAGGTTTTTGTTGAACATAAATTCTCTTTTCTTGAAGTAGATACCAGGAGCAGGATTGTTGGGTCATACGATAAACATATTTTACTTTATCAGAAACTGTCAAACAGTTGTCCACACTGGCTGTCTCATTCTGCATTCCCACCAGCAGCAATGTATCATAGTTCCAGTTGCTCCACACCCTTGTCAGCATTTGGTGTTGTCAGTAATTTTTATTTTAGATGCTCAGGAATGTACTGGGATAGCATTGGCAATTTGCATTTCCCTAATGGTTAATGATGTTGAACATTTTTTCATGTGCCTATTTGTCATCCTTGGGGGATCCCTGGTAGTGTAGTGGTTATGTGCTTGGCTGCTAACCAAAAGTTTGATGGTTCGAACCCACCAGCCACTCTGTGGGAGAAAGATGTGGCAGTCTGTTTCCGTAAAGATTTACAGCCTTGGTTTAAGATTTACAGCTGAAGTTCACCCTTCAGCCAAAGATTACACAGGTCTATAAAACAAACAATAATACACGTGAGGAACATGCTTCTTAGCTCAATCATGTAACGCAAGAAATGACAAGAAAGTGGGATGAATGGAAATGGGGAACCCGGGGTGGAGAAAGGGAGAGTGTTGACACATCACAGGGATTGCAATCAATGTCACAAACAATCTGTATATAAATTGTTGAATGAGAAACTAATTTGCTCTGTAAACTTCCACCTAAAGCACAGTTGAAAAAAAAAAAAAAGATTTACAGCCTTGGAAACCCTATAGGGCAGTTCTACTCTGTCCTAGAGGGTTGTTATGAGTCAGAATTCACTCAACAGCAACGAGTATTTGCCATCCTTGTATCTCTGTCACTGGTGGATTTTAATTGTGTTGTTTTCTTATTGTTGAGTTTTGAGAGTTCCTTATACGATCTAGATAAAAATCTTTTGTCGGATATGTGATTTGCACATATTTTCTCCCAGTCTATAGCTTGTCTTTTCATTCTCCTAAGTTTTTCACAGAGGAAATGTTATCTATTGTGATGAAGTTCAATTTATCATTTTTATTATTTTAAGGATCATACTTTTGGTGCCATGTCTATGAATTCATCATCAACTCCAAAGTCTTCTATGTTTTTCGAAAAGTTTTATACTTTTACATTTAGGTCTATGATCTATTTGGAATTAAATTTTGTATAAGTTGTGAAGTTTAGGTCAAAGTTTGTTTTTTATATATGGATGTCCAATTGTTCCAACATCATTTGTTGAAACAACTACCCTTACTCCATTAAACTGACTTTGTACCTCTGTCAAAATAATAAATTGACCCCATATGTGTAGGTTTATTTTTGGACTCTCTATTCTGTTCCATTAATCTATGTGTTTATATCTTCAACAATACCACACTATCTTGAATATAATAAGTCTTAAAATCAGATAGTGTGATTTGTTAAAAGATAATTTTAGTAGTAGGTAAAATCATGAGTCTCATAGGAATACAAAAATGAATTATTTAAAATACTTTATTTCAATTGTTAATGAGGGAACCAGGAAGGCGTTATAACCAGTTCAAAGGAAAAGTGAAAAAAGCACATTTTGTATGTAAGTATGTAAAAGAATGTTGAGATAAATTGCAAATGGACATAAAACTGGTTTTTCCACAGGGTGTGAGGGAAGACATTTAAACCTGTACCAAATGAAAAAGAATTTGTTGTTAAATAGCTTCCTTAGAATGAGAATCTGATAAAGTGGAAGAGTATTCTACAGACACAGCATAGTTTTCCATTGAAGTACAATTTTTTTTCCTACAAGTTTCTCCAAATTTATTCTTCCTTTTTTAAAACTTGTTTTAGCTCTTCTTGTTCCTTTGCCTTTTCATACATATGTTAGAATCAGCTTGTCTATGTCTACAAAAAATCCTTTTTGGGTTTTGATTGATATTGCTTTCAATCTATAGAACAATTTTGGAAGAATTGCTATTTTCACATCTTTCAATCCAAGAATATATCCTATTTTGCCATTATTTAGGTCTTCTTTGTTTCTTTTTAGTCAGCATTTTGTAGTTTTCAGCACACAGTTCCTGTACATGTTTTGTTAGATCTATGCCAAAGTGTTTTTTATTTTTTTGGAGCAATTG
Organism: Trichechus manatus latirostris; assembly: GCF_000243295.1. Classification (NCBI taxonomy): domain Eukaryota; kingdom Metazoa; phylum Chordata; class Mammalia; order Sirenia; family Trichechidae; genus Trichechus; species Trichechus manatus. The sequence goes on from NW_004444020.1 coordinate 2,586,314, forward strand.
AAAACGGGGTGTATTTTTTAATGAGTTGAGATACGTTTCCTCTTCTATCTAATGGAGAGACAGTGTATAATCAGTGCTATTTCTCCTTTAAATGTACACAGAATTTACCTAAGAAATCTGTCTACTCACTGTGAGGAGATAACTTGAGTGATGTCAGTATATAAAATCTTCCAATCTTTCCAACAATTGTAATACTTTTTTTTATACCATTTTGATGTTCTAATTATTATGATGCAAGAAGCTGAGGACTATCTCCTTTTGCAAATTTTTGTGGGGTTGCATAGAACATTCAATCACTAGCTTCTGGTTGTCGTCTGCCATCTACTGTCTATAAACGGTCTTTGCTTGCTTCCTTTCATAGCAGTTTGAAAATATAATTCAAAATGCAAAAGGTATGCTTTGGTGTTTCTTATGAATAAATCCAACAGAAAATCTGGATCTCTTCTCCACAATCTAATGATCTGACTCCTTGATTCCAAACGCTGTATCTAACTAACACTGACCATCCTAATTCCCTTAAAATTGGACCAGAACTTAGGCTTTCATTGATCTGCAGAAAAAAATATTGTGGGAAGTTACAACGATTTAATTCTGGGTAGCCTAGTTGAGGTTCAGTTAAGGGACCCAGCCGCTGGGAGGAAAAACCCACAACTTTTCTTCATCTAGACTTAAATTCTGTGGTCAGAAATATAGAAGAAAAGGTAGACAAAGGACAGACCTAGTCTTCGCAATTTCATTTCTCTTTTCCTGGAAAGTCCCACCACCACATTTTCCCAAGGCTTCCTCCTTCTCAACATTCAGATATCAACTCAAATGCCACCTCCTAGAAAGAGGCTTACCCTAAACAAGTAGCCACTCTGCCCTCCCCAGCCCCATCACTCTTTAGCCCATTACCTTGTTTTTATTTCTTCATAGCACTTATCACTAACTGTAACTGTCTAATTAATTTATGTACCTCCGTCTTCCCCTGGTGGCACGGTGGTTAAGTGTTAGGCTGCCAACCAAAAGGTCAGCAGTTTGAATCCACCAGCCACTCCTTGGAAATCCTACAGGGCAGTTCTACTGTGTCCTATAGGTCACTGTAAGTCGAAATTGACACAACAGCAATGGGTTTGGGTTTGGTTTTGGGTTTCCCCCAGCCCTCATCCACTAGAGTGAGGTACCTTTTTCTTGTTCACTGCTATATCCCCAATACTTAGAACAGGACCTGCCCATAATAAGTGCTCAAAATATATTTGTTGAAAAAATTAATAAACATAATTATTTTGTGACATTAGCCATCTGCTAGCCTAGAGATTCTGTTTGGTTTGGACACAGAAATGTCTACAGTGTTGTGAATGACCACTCCAAGGATGTCTGAACTATGAGGGCTTCTGAGTCTGCAGTAGTGAGCTGGGGAGAGTTTTCTGAACAGCGCTTCCTGGGAGTCCTTGAGAATTTTTCTTTTTGATTGTGGAAAGACAACATTCACATAAGTGTGTTAGATTAAGAGCAAATTTGAGATCCTGTGATCTGGTAAGAACATTAATCAGAAACTTGGAATTTGATCCCAAGTTTGAAGGGGAGCTCTAAAAATAATTATCCTTGGAGTTCTAGTTGCAGGTAAGATGAAGTAAGCATACTTCATACTGTCTCTCCCACTGAGTCTAAGAAGAAAATCTGGACAGAATGCATGAAACAACTATTTGAAGACTCTGAAAAATAAATATCAGCAGACAGATTGGGATAGAACACCAGAATTCGAAGTACTAACAATCTAAATCTACACATATCAATAATAACATTAGCATAAATGGTCTAAACATACCAATTAAAGAACAGGGATTGTCAGAATGGATTAAAAAAAAAATGACCCAGTTATGTGGCATGTACAAGACACTCAGCTCAAATGAAATGATATGTGTAGGTTAAAAGTAAAAGGATGGAAAAATATACATAATTTCAATGGAAGAACAAACATGTATCTCATATCAAGCAAGTATCACACATCATTCATTTATGCATTCGTTCATCAAATATTTATTGAAAATCCACTAAGTTTAAGACATGATGTTAGGTTCTGCACATTTTAGGTACTCATTCATAATCTTAGAAGTCATATTTAAGAGTTCATTACATTAGTCAGGAAGTCAGATGATGGTACCTGGATCAGACTGGGATGTGTAGAAATGGTAAGCAATATAAAACAAAACAAACAAAAAAACTGTAACACAATACTTGAGATAGCTTTTGATCCATAAAGGCAGTTTCCACCTATTGACCAAGACTTCCAGAAAAAGTAGTTAAGTGAAAATAAAATGGAGAGCACAACCAGTTGAATAAAGGATATAGTCATAATAGTCTAATAATAGTCATATCCTTTACTGGGTTATACACCCTCGTTTTAAATAAGCATGTTTAACCAAACTGAAATATGCAGTAATCGATCCACTACTGTTACCTAGAAAATAGTATCACAATTAGGAAGTTAAGACAAGGTTAGGAATCCTCATTGATGGAGGATGTATGCGTATATTTCTGTTCTGTTTTTGGTTAAACAGATACAGGCAGTCCTCGGATTATTAACAAGTTCTATTCCTAAAGTCTGTCTTTAAGTCAAATTTGCACCTAAGTTGGAACAGTTAGGTATAGTTCGTATCTAATGTCAGTTATATGTTTTGTCTTAGTATATAGTGTACCTTTCTACGCATAAAAACCTTAAAGAAACACTTCCAGATACACTATCTTTAACATAATAATGCAGTAATAATTATGTTTTGATGTGCATCACAAAGTACTGCCCGTTTGTTACCACAAACCATTGTATGTACAACAAAATTTTAATATAATAGGCTTTACAGGGGTTTGTTTATAACCACGGATTGTACGTAAATCGGACTTTCACACCCCAGGGACTGCCTGTACTATTTAATGTAGCTTTTTTTCCCCTTTCTTCTTCTTTTTTTTTAACCATTTCTACCCATCCCAGTCTCATCCAAGTACCATCATCTGGCCTCCTGACTAATGTAATGTACTCTTAAATATGGCTTTTAAGATTTTGAGTCAGTACCTAAAAATGTGCATAACACAACATTGTGTCTTAAACTGAGTAGATTTTTCAATAAATATTTGATGAAAAAAATGCATAAAAGAATCATGTGATACTAGTTTGGTATGGGATGCATGATTGCTCCCCTATTGGGATTTGTAGATTCCAGCAGCATTAAGTAGGCTGTTGTACACACGGAACACTTACCATGTGCCAGATAATATCCTAAGTGATTCACAAATATTAACTGGTTTATTCTTAACAAAAGGAGTCCTAGTGGTACCATGGTTAAGCACTTGGCTGCTAAGTGGAAGGGTGGTGGTTCGAACCCACCCAGCCTCTTCATGGGAGAAAGACCCAGCAATCTGCTCCTGTAAAGATTACAGCCTAGAAAACCCCATGGGGCAGTTCTACCTTGTCACATGGGGTTGCTATGAGTTGAAATCAACTTGGCGGCATCTAAGAACAACAACAATCTTCACAAGTATATGAGAAAGATACTGTTTTGACCCCCATTTTTCAGATGAGGAAACTGAAGCACAGAGAGATTGAATAACTTGCCTAAATTTAACTTTCTTAAAGAGCTAGTAAATGATTGAGATGGGATTCAAATCCATGCAGTCTGGCTCCAAAGTTCATCCTCTAAACTGCTACTATACTGTAGTCCACTAGTGCTCAAAGCTGAGTGTCAGAAGTACCTGGAGGCTTGTTAAAACAGATTCCTGGGTCCCACCCACAGAGACTCTGATTCAGTACGTCTAGGGTAAAGTCCAAAAATTTGTCCTTCTAACAGGTTCCCAGGTGTTTGAATCAGGGTTCTCTAGAGAAACAGATCAGTGAGATATAACATATAAATATAGAGAGATTTATTTCAAGGAATTGGCTCATGCAATTTTTGGGGGTTAAAACCCATTAATTCCAACTCATAACAACCCTGTAAGAAATAGTAGAAATGCCCCACAGGGTTTCCAAGGAACCCCTGGTGGATTCGAACTGCCAGCCTTTTGGTTAGCAGCTGAACTCTTAACCACTACGCCACCAGGATTTCCCAAATCCATAGGTCAGGCATCAGACTGGAGACTCTTGCTAGCTTGCATCCCAAAATCTATAGGTCAAGGCTATGGGAAGAATACGAGTGTTCTGGCAAAATGTCTGTTTGGAGTTTGGAGGCAGAACACACCCCAGGGAAACTCTACACAGTGATTTAACCACAAGTAATTACTTTATAACAGCAACTAGACTAGTGTTTTACCAAACAACTGGGAACCACAGGCTAGCCAAGTTGACACATACAATTAACCATCACACCACACGATGCTGATTCTTTTGGTCTAATGGACACGCTTTGAAAAACATTGCTGAAGTATATTTGAGATAGAAACAAGTTGTACCTGCAGACATTTCTTTTTAAAATACTCTTGCTAAAGAGGTTGCTGATCTTACCTGGACTTTCTCAAACTTCTGGTGCAAAGTGTGAGAGCCTAGTGGATTTGGGTAAACAAAAGTATAAATCAGTATTTCTTCTCCTTACTATTTGATCCTACATTTTCTTTTTTGTAGCAAAAACAAAGTCATGCCTAGACTCTGGCCCTTACCCCAAAATGAAATTATACTATTGGTTGATGTATATTGGGAGTTTCTGTTGATTTCTCCCTCATTACCCACTTCCTCCAAGCCCTAATGGTGCAGTAGTTAAGCGCTCATCTGCTAACCAAAAGGTTGGTGGTGCGAACTCACCAGTTGCTCTGTGGGAGGAAGATGTGGCAGTCTGCTTCCATAAAGATTTACAGCCTTGAAAACCCTATAGGGCAGTTCTACTCTGTTTTATAGGGTCACTATGAGTTGGGATTGATTTGATGGCAATAGGTGGGTTTTTATGCAGCAACTAGAAAATGACACTATCCTGGAAAATATTTCTTGCTGTTTTATTTTGTTTAACATTGAAAATTTTGAAAATATAAAAAAGAATGAAATTAAGAAACATTTCTTGTAATATCACCACCAAATATTAACTGCAGTAAAGATTTTGACATATTTCCTTCTAGTCATTTTTCTATTTATACTTTTAAAAAAATAATAAAAATTGGGTATAGTTTTATGAAAGGATCTCAGTAAATAGTGTCTGAAAAGACTCGCTGGACATCAGGGTGAGCTGGCCTGAAGCTGCCTGGTGCTGGACTAAGATTTATGTACCAATTGCATCACTCAGGACATGCCAGAGCAAAGGGGCATGTTCCTAGAAGACAGTGATCTTACCCTATAAACAAAAACCCAAGCTGCTTTAATGTGCTTTTATGAATTTGCTCCTTGTTAAGAGGACAAGAATTATGCTGATTGTACCTAGCTGTGCTTTCAGCTACAAAGAATTTACCCCATTCTCAAGGCACAAAACATGAGGAATCCTCAAAACATGAGGATTCATGGATCACATCCTTTTTTGGAGTATTGTTTCTAAGCCCGGGTTCTACACCTTTATAAACTGCAGAAGGTATAAAGAGGTAGTAAATAGTAATTTATGTGTAGTGTATATAAAATATACTTAATGAAGTTGATCTAAAAAAATAGTTTTGGATACTTTACCATATGACCAAACAATGCCACACAGGGGTACCTACCCAAGAAAAATGAAAACATGTCCACCCAAAGACTTGAATGTTCACAGCAACATTATTCATAATCACCAAAAACTGGAAACAATCCGAATGTCCATCAACTAGTAAAAGGATAAACAAATCATGGTACATCCATGTAACAGGATACTCAGAAATAAAAAGGAATGAACTGAGGATACATGTAACAACATAGATGAACTTTAAAAACATTATGCTAAGTATTACAAACCCAGACACAAAAGACTGCATACTGTATGATTCTGTTTATATGACATTTTAGAAAAAGTAACTCTACAGAAACAGAAAGCAAATCAAAGGTTGCCTGAGGGTGGGAGTGGCGGAAGCAGGGAATGACTGCATATGGGAATGAGGGAAGTTTTTGTGATGATTGAAATGTTCTAAAACTGGATTGTGGCAATGCCTGCACACTTGTATGAGTTTACTAAAACTCATCCACTGTACACTTAAAATGGGAAAATTTTATGGTATGTAAATACACATTAATAAAGTTTTTTTTAGTAGGGGCAATACTTCATGAACTGGAAAACAAAAACTTATTACGAAAGATTGAAGGTCCTAGGATTGTTTAGATTGACTCAGACAAGGCTGAGACTTGACAGCATCATTAATGTCTGCACACCACCAGTTGCTGTTGGGTATATTCCAACTCATGGAAACTCCATGTGTGTCAGAGCAGAACTGTGCTCCTTAGAGTCTTCAACGGCTGACTTTTTTCGGAAGTAGATTGCGAGGCTGTTCTTCTGAGGGACACTGGGGTGGACTTGAACCTCCAACCTTTCTGTAAACAGCCAAGCATGTTAAAGCACGTTAACTATTTGCACCACTCAGGGACTCCTTAATGCCCATCAGTGGCCCCCAAAGCATAAAGTACCCAACTTATTTCCATGAAAGATTTAAATGCAGGAGAAAATTAATCCTAAATTTGAGAATTTGTGTCAAAATCAAATCAACGTTGCTTCATTCTTGACTTAGGCCCTTATACAGTGGTGAGAATCCTGAAAAGCAACAGGTAATTCAAATAAGTTTAAATGGAAATGAATAATTTTCTCATAATAAAGTAAAAATAATAGCTACATTGCAATAGATTGACAAAAATAACAAAATAGGACAATATATATAAAGTGGATGCTTGCCAGAAATATGCTTTGTGTGGTGCTGTAAACTGGGTCGGCCTGTATTTGCCCATCACCTGGCCATGCTCCTCAACTATGCTGCCTAAAAAAGGACCAATTTTTGGTGGGCAATTTAAGTTTTTGAAAAATTCGTGTGTGTGTGTGTGTATATATATATATGTTTAATAAATAATATTTTATTGTGTTTTTGGTGAAAGTTTCCACAGCAAGTTAGGTTCCCGTTTGGCAATTTCCACACAAATTGTTCAGTCACATTAGTTACATGGTTTTGAGTGTCAGAAATAAGGAATTACATAACAGCATTGTTTGGAGTGACAAGAACACGGAAATACCTAACTATCCATTAATAGAGGAATCGTTGAAAAAATTATGGTATAGCATATTGTTGTATATTGTGGAACTATCAAAATTATTAAGTTAGATTCATATGCATTGAGATGGAGGAACATCCGTGATATGTTGGAATAAACGTAAGTTTTAGAAGAATGTATACAGTACAATTCCATTGTGGAAAAGAAAATGTATGTTTAGATGTGTGTGTTTGTAAAAGTATAAAGAAAACCGTGAAAGGATCAACACCAACAATGTTGATAATCTCAAGTGGTTAGATTTGGAGAAACATGGGTAAAAAGTAACTTTTTCTTTATATATCTCTGTATTGTTAAACTTGTTACAATCAACATAAATTAGTTTTGCAATTTTAAAAGTGAAATAAAAGGGTTGTTTTTAAGTATTCATTTGTTCATTACTTTACTTCCAAAATATCAGCATTAACTCAGAGAAACTGAGAGGTAGATATACTGTTTGAGAAATACTGGAAATGAATGTATACAAGGAAAACTGAGCTCCTAAGAAATTATTTTAGTCCCTCCTACTTCCTCCCCCAACACCCAGTCAAATTCTTCATTTGATGTAGTGGAAGTGATATGAAATAAAACCACAGACCTGGCTGTAGAAACAAATGATATTGTACCTAATCTCTTCAACGGACTCATAAGTCAGCAGACAATTGTAAATAATTTATTGCCGAATTTCAATGCAAGTTGTTGATTTTTCCTGTTACCACATTTTAGTTTGTTCAGACCAGCTGTTTTAGGCAAACCAATTAAGCATATAAAGCTATGCTGGAAAAAATTCAAATAGATGACACTCTTCAAAAATAAGTAAAATGGAAGAATGGCAATATGGTTTTATGAATACAGGACTTTCACGAAAGAGTAGAATCTCAGAGTTAGAAGTCACCTTAAACATCATATATTTCAACTTACCACTTTTCATCATCCCCATTCAGAAACAGTTGCATTCAAAATGAAAGAAACAAGGAAGTAAAAGAAAAAAGCCAATAATCAATGAGTTAAAATTTTAAACTTTTCTAAAAAGTGTATTTTCTTTATAAAGTGAAATGGTTAATAATGCTAGAATCAAATACTAGTCCAATTCCTAGCTCTACCTACCTGTGACTTAAAGCAAGTTCCCTTATCTGTAAAATAAGAACTAGTAATACCTTTTCTCTCATAAGGTTATTGTGAGGATCAAGTAAGATAAAGCATGTATGTTCTCTTAGTGCCCACCACCATCCATTGCCATCCAGTCGATTCTGACTCATAGTGACCCTGGAGGACAGAAGAGAACTGCCCCATAGGGTTTCCAAAGAGTGGCTGGTAGATTCAAACTGCTGACCTTTTGGTTAGCAGCTGAGCTCTTAACCACTGTGCCACTAGGGCTCCAAAGAACCTGGAAAAAGTAAGCACTCAATTAGCATTAGCTGTTGTAACTATTCTTCAAGGTTGTCTGTATAGTTACGTATAATGCCCAACACTGAAATTAATGGTACTTCTCAGCCAATATCATACTTTTTCAATGCAATTAAATATAATCTTTTTCCTATATGAGTTTAAATTTGTATTTTTCAACAGTGATATACTGAATTCCTCAGGATTCCTTTACTCATGTTGGAAATTCCTTGGTCTTCAAAATGTTTAGAATGATTTCCCTAATTCTGGAAAGAGTCAATAGAAAAAAAAAATGTTATTTTTAGAGATAAAAACAATAAAATATAGTGAATGAGTAAAGATCACGGGCAAGAATCAATGAGTCCAACTCCAAGATGGCCTGAATACCAAGGATAAGACATGTCTGGGGCCACAGTGATTAAAGGGACAAGACTTTTAGATTATTGGACTGAAACATAAATGAATCAATGTCAGAATGGAGATGAACTGTGTACAGAAATCTTTGCAGATATTACCCATGAATCCATGTGATTTATTTTTTTATTTTTGATGCATGGTTGACATATATAATACATATTAAACATATTACAGACACCTATTACAAAAATTAAATAACTGTAGGAATACTCTCAAAAAGAAGGAAGGCCACAAGAAAGAACTGTACCAACTTAAATAATAAAAAGTCAAGAGATATTCTTGTATGTATTTGGAATGATGTATGGCTAAGGATGTTCATTTCAGCCTCATTTGTAAAAGCAAAAAATTAGAAACCTTCTAAATGTCCATCAATAGGAGAGAAGTTAAATTATGGTTCTTCCATACAATGAAATCATTTAAGGCCTTCACAAAAAATGAGGCAAGTTATATGGAACAATTTTCAAGAGCTATTGGGAGAAACATAAGATATTGAACTGTGGGTGGGGTTTGCTACCATTTGTGTCAAACATCAACAAAAAATATATATATGTAAATATATACTTGAAGCCTGTGGGTGGTGCAAACAGTTAACATGCTGGGCTGCTCACTGAAAGGATTGAAGTTCCAGTCTACCCAGAGGTACCTCAAAAGAAAGGCCTGGCTATCTACTTCTGAAAAATTAGCCACTGAAAACCCTACGGAACACATTTCTACTCTGACACACGTGGGGTTGCTATGAGTCGGAATTAACTGGGTAACTAGTATTATTTTATCACATTTTAAGATGAGGAAACTGAGGCACAGAGAGATTGAGGAACTTGCCTAAGATCATACAGTTATTAAGTAATAGAGATGAGATGTGGACAAAACAGTCTAACTCAAAAGCAGTTGATCTTAAACTCTATACAAAGCATTTATAGAAATTGTTTCATTACAATCTTAAAGATATACATACAAAGCAGAGAACCATAATTGACTGATTAACTCCCACTTCCATTCTGGTTCTTTTAGGATGAAAAATATAACCCCATCAGATTAGTTAAATAAAAATGCAAAGATAGAATTAATTAATATCACTATTTCTCTGCTCAAAATGCCCAGGAATATGTGTGTACTTAGGTTGTTGTGAACATCTTTGGATATGATGAAGAAGTCCTAACAAATCATTCCTGTGGAAATCGGGGCTCTCCTACTGAAGTTCTGCAAACAGTCCAGAAAGTAGAGCGGGCAGAAGCCATGGCTACTGCTCCACTCCAATGGTCTGCTGACAACTGTCAGAGACCATCTCTGCCAGTGGCAGGTGGGCAGATGGACAAGACTGGGAGATTGCCCCTCGCTAGAGAAAAACTTTGAAATGAAGGACTGGACGGACCTAGACAAAGAGAAAACTCCAACATCAGTGGGAACATGGATAAGGAGTCTCAGGTCAGGGTGAGTTTTCATAGTATCTTGGCTCTGATTTTTTGGTTTCTTCTCTCTCCCTCTCAAGTGAAGTATGGCCTGTGACTGTGTTCTTTGTTCATTAGGGGCAAGGGACACCCAGTCCCATTTTTATTATCAAAGCTCTGGTCTGATTTCAGCCTGAACCCAGACAAGATGAATTCCTTGGTCACTCTGTCTGGACATAGCACTTAAAATGCCTGTTCTCAACCTACCTCAGACAGCTTTAATGAGCATTGAGAAGGGAACATATGTGAAGTATGTTAATGTTTTAAATGACATACATTCTATGATTTTAAAAGCCTTATTTTAAAAAATACTTAAGATGGACAAGGTCTTTAAAATCTCAACAGGTGATGTCACTATTTACTTAGCTGGTGATTTCTACAAGGAAAGTCCTTTTTCTCTTTGGATCACATGCATTTTAGGAAAGCTATTTCCCTTTCCAAATAAGTCTAAAGAGACTTCCAGTTAGAGGGAAAAAATGCAGCAGAGATTCCTAAGAGAGGACACAGGGACACAGAGGACAACAGAGATGACATGGTGTGAATGAAGAAGCAAAAAGATGGCAGAGAAAACAAACAATGATGGCTCCTACTGACAGGCACTAGGAAAAAAAAAATCTATCCCAGCCCAACTGTTCCATATTCCTCTACTTTAAATATGGCCAGAGCTGGTCCAGAACAGACATAATTCTGAAAATTACAAAACATGATAATGCTGATATTGTGCCTTCTATGGGAGATTATCAAAACACTTTACCCAAAGAGACGAAATTGATAACCCCTTATTCTCTAGAGCAAACCTCTTACCCAGAGTGTTGGAGGTTTTGCCAGAGACAGCACAAAGGCAGAAAGAAGACTTCTGTCCTTTGATTTTGAATTCGAACTCCCTCTCCTGTAGAAAACTGGGCTTGTGAGTAGCATTTTGTGAAAAATGTACATCAAAAATGTAATAAATCACAGAGCAAAGTGACTTACTTGTGGAAGGCAAATATTCCCGTTCTTGGCAATATCAGCTCTGAATTGCAAGCCAGAACACTGCTTATGGCTGCAAGAAGGTTGCAAAGCAGAAAATATCTTCCTAAATAGTCTGGCTTATAAAGAAAATAATCGTATTGAGCAGATAATGGATGTGGAGCAGAGAGTGGGAAGGGAGGAGGGTCTGGAGCACAAAAGGATAGGAAGGGAAGGGCTGGAAGAAAGACAATTATTTATGTATTTTATGAATTTTAGTTTTAGTTTCGCTATCAGAAAGATGGACCATGGACCATGTTCTCATTTTGGCTAATGAAGACTCCTGATGTCAGGAAAGGGATAAAACACTTCCCCTTTTTGCACTTGAAATAGAAACGTCAGCAAAAGGTATTAGTTTGTTTTCTTTGCTCTTTTCATCAGCCAAGCCAGTGTGCTGTTGTTTGTTGGCCAAATCAAAATGAAATCAAAGCTTACACTGAATAGTCTTCTATTCTTTTGCCAAATGCTGACTCCACAGTCCAGCTTCTGCAACAGCTTGCTTTAACAATCCTACAGTTTCTGTTCGAGTCATGTTGTGGGTCACAAGGAGGAAAGGGGATTAACAGAAAGCATGGGAGAGAAACTAAATTAGAGCTCTGAAGACTATCTGGGCTGATATCACACTAGTTCCTCAGACAGACAGAACTAGAATTATTAGCTTCTGACTACATATGTTTTGTAGTTATTTCCTAAATTCATAGTCAAAACTAATTCTCCATCAATCCTTCTCATTCAACAGAGTATATTCAACTATTCTCAACAAATCCTTTTGCAATCGTCACTTCTCCAGGAATTTTGATTCATGGATTCTTAAAACTGTGCTGACTCTACATGACCAATACAGTCAATGTTTTGATGCAAAATCAGGTAAGCAGTCTCTTACCCGGAAGCTTGTTAGGGTCTGAGGATGCTACGTGGCCCTTTAACAAGCAGACGTGAAGTTTAACCCTCACAGTCTGACTTGTCAGAGGCTTGAGTGAGACCCCAGGGGCTGGAAACACTATGAGTTAAGAGTGATGGCACGGTAATAATGATTGTGGCATTGTGAGATGGCCGGTGGTAAACCCAAGAGGAGGAGTCAGGCTTTCTTCTGGGACATTCCAGATCCCACTTCCTCCTGCCTGGTATGCAGCACTGGATTTGCCAAATTCTAGGAAGCCTGCAGTAGACTAGATGTTCAGGACCACCACCATGATGGGATAGCAGCAAGGAATGGTTGGCTTTATCAATGAAAACTAATCTCAAATTGTGTAATCGAAATGCCACTGAAATCAACACACATTCTTAGCAACAACATTAATCAGCGTGTTTTATAATACATGTTGACTGACTGGTGGGCTAATTATCTAGGTGGCCTCTTTTTTAACTTTGATGGCTGAATGACTTTTGGTCATTTTCTATACAGAAGTCCCCTTGGGTGGGGTCAGGGGTGATAAGAAGTGAAGAAAAAGGAAAAAATTGAAAAGAGAAGAGCAAGGGAAGATAAACATATCTGAAGATAAAAGCAGCCATTCTTGTTCATACTTTGACTGTATGGGTCATCCTTACTGTTAACTGTCCACATGGATTCAACTGCTCACTTCTTAAACTATTAGGAGATTGTTTTAAAGTTAACCTAGACTTCCTCCTTGTCCCAGGACACCTTTTACCAAATGAAAGTATAGATGAATGAGTTAAGGAGTGACGCTCAGGGTAACAAAGGAAAAAGAGCCAACAGCTTCCAGAACCTGATTTCTTAATCCACCTGATAACACCTAGACTTGGACTCTGGGTTTAAATCAACTGATAATGTAATAAATTAACACAAACACTAAGATATAGCCATTTTACTTTAAATACCTTCTTGTTATGGATTGAATTTTGTTCCCCCAAAATATGCTGTTGTAAATCCTAACCTCTGTATGTGGTTATAATCCCATTTGTGAATGGGTTGTGTTTGTTATGTTAATGAGACAGGATCTTGAGTTGATCTCATTTGAGATATAAAAGATTAAACGAGCAAGGGAGAGAAGCAGAGATGGGGGAAGAGAGATGCCAAGCCACATGAAGATCACCCAGGAGCAGAAGCTCAAAGAGACAAGGACATTCCTCCAGGGCTGACAGAGACAGAAAGCCCTCTCCAGCCAACACCCTGAATTTGGTCTTCTAGCCTCTAAAAATGTAAGAAAATAAATTTCTGTTTGTTAAAGACTTGCACTTGTGGTATTCCTGTTATAGCAGCACTAGATAACTAAGACACCTCTTTCATCTACCAACATCAACCCTGCACAGTTTAATTTCAGTTGATTTGGGATTATTTTGCAATTTCATTTCCCCATGTCATTGATTTGATTTCACAGAAACACTATTTACATTGCATTTCTTTTACTCCTAATTTAGGCTACACAAATAGGCTAGAAGCTGGGGACGATTGCAGATGTGGGTAAGTTATATTTTCTGTAATTTAAAATTATATAATCATTACGCCATTACCTTACCCATTGCCGTTGAATCGATTCAGACTCATAGAGACCCTATAGGACAGAGTAGAACTGTTCCATAGGGTTTCCAAAGAGCGACTGGTGGATTTGAACTGCCAACCTTCTGATTAACAGCTGAGCTCTTAACCACTGTGTCACCACGACTCCCATGTACTCATACAAACTAAGTATTTTTGAGGAAATAATTTACCTCTAGGTGAAATTTTAATAAAAAGATAACATGGTATTATAAAATTGATGTTGGTAAGAGTAAAACGTAAGTCGTAGGCTTCCATGTTAGTCTGAGAAAATGCACTATCAACAAAGAGTGAAACAGTCACACTGTTTTTCTTTTGAAAACCTCTAACATAAATTTTTAGTAAAATGATAACCAGAAGTGATTGCTAAATGGTCAAGGACAGAAGAAACCATAACTAGTATGAAGTGTAGCGGCTTAGAGCACCGACTTTGACATCCAAGGGCCCTGGTTTGAAAGGCTCTGCTGCTTTCTAGCGATAGGACAAGGGGCAAGCTAAACATCCCCTCTAAAGTTTTGAGTTCCTCATCTATAAAATGGGGATAATAACGGTACCTTTCTTTACAGAGCTGTTATGAAAATTAAATGAGATGACACATTAAAGCCCTTAGCACAGTGCTTGGCACAAAGTAACTGCTCAACAAATGACACACCGTAAGACAGGATGATATATGACATATGATATTTCTTTAAAAATTGGTCCAAAATTAACCAGAATTTTTGATTAACTACTTTGGTCATAATAAATTAATAACTTATTATCTTGGAAGGTGATTAATAATGATTTATATTTCAGTTGTTTTAGAGGTAAGGTATTATCAAGCCATTATCTACTTAAATTTCTCACTGCGCTATTCATTATGGACATTTTTGCTAAACCTGGGTTTATTCACGTTTTAGAACCATTAGTTGCTAACAGAAATTTAAATTCAGGAATACATTACTTCATCTTATTATTTGGAAATAATCTGAAATATCCTTTCAGCATAGATAAAATAAAAATGTCTCATGGCAAACATGGTTTTCTAATACTTATATATTTTTCCAGTAATAAATATTCACACACTGACACATAGGTTAATAAAATTCACAGAAAAAAAAAGATATCTCTTCTAAGATTATATAGAAAAAAGGCAAGGAAGAACATTAAATTTAGTGATCTGTTGAATTTTAAAACAGTTCTTTAATCCTAGGCTATTCAAGTGAGTTTTGAAAAAATTCCGTTATCAGGCCATAAACAAGAAGCTGATACAACTAAACCTATACATGAAGGGTACTTTACGTGATAGAAAATCCTTAGCAGGGAATTGATGGCCCTCAGGAAAAATTTAATTCTAAAACCTCTAAATAACTATTAACATATACATTTTCTCTCAGATGGAAATTCTGTTTATTATTTTGTAATTCTCCTAAGAATATTGTGTATCTTTTCCTGCATTTACTGATAGTAATAACCACTACACAGTTTGTTTTCTGATCCGAGCAGAAAATTTTAAAGTTCCTAAGGGTATGGAAGAAGAACCAAAAGAAGATATACCACTTTATTCCATTTACTCAAAGTGTACCATTTCACCTACAAATAAAAACAGTCACTGATTACTACTGGAATATCCTGGGCTTTGGAACCAGGCAGATCTCGGTCCAAATTCTAACTCTGTCACTTACTTAACTGGGAGGCTTTGGGTAAGTCACATAAACTCTCTGATCCTTGAGGTGTTCCCTCATCTCCACAAATGAGTTTCCACCACCAGTCTATCTGTCCTACTGTCGGGCTTGCGTGCTGCTGTGATGCTAGAAGCTACGCCACTGTATTTCAAGTATCTTACAGATCATAACAGAACACTGTCCAACTCTCTTGCTTTGGACACACCATCAAGAGGGATCAATTTACTGGAGGAGAATATCATGTTTGGTGAAATAGATGGTCAACAAGAGCGAGACAGACCCTCAGTGAGATGGACTAGTACAATAACAACAGCAACGGACTCGAACATGCTGGCGATTGTGAGGATGATACAGCGCCGGACAACTTTTTGTTCTGTTGTCCGTAAGGTCGTCACTAGTTTGAGCTGACTCTACAGCGGCTATCTGCCTCTATCTACAAATTGGCTTAACAAGTAATAACAGGTTATTGTAATAAAGTGCTAGATGCACAATAATCCCTGTCTTTTAACTCTCCTTTGATCTCTTAAGCCTATCTTAAACTCCTATTTCGACATAGTTAATGCAAATCATCCTGTTCCCTGAATATGTAACCACAGATTTAAAAAAAAAAAAAATCTCCCCAACTCAGAGCTGGATTTAGATCATTAGAGGCCCTAATGAAAAGATTATGGAGCTTCCACATACACATACAAAAGAAAAAACAAATATAAGCTCATGAAATAAGTGAAAGAAGCACAAAAAAGTTCTGGTTTTTCCCATGATTATTATTTTGATGCTTTTGAAAAAACATTAATTAGAAAATTCTTTCTAGTTAATGTGTTTTCAAAAGTTTCGAGAACAAAAAAAAAAACTTAACCATGAAGAACTTCTTAGAACGCCAAAGGCTCATTCACACCTAAATCAACGTGAGCAAGCATCCTCTAAAGCTATAAGGTGCAACAGAAGCTTTTACTTCCCATTTATTTTGTAGACAATTTCTTTCATTTTGGAGTCTCTGCTTTGCAGGTATCCTAAGCACTTGCTTAAACTGTCTAGTGGGTAATCCATCACTGCCCCAAATGCTGCACTATCTGCTTTCTAGAATTACAGAGAAAGAAAGCAAAAGGCATCCAAGGAAGGGAGGAAGTAAGTTAATGTTTCTGGGACATGAGTGGTACTTACTAAAAAAAAAATCAAAATAGTTTCCTTCTGATCTTCTTTCTTGAGTTTTTAAACAGTATTAATTTACTACCTATAATAAAAGATGAAGGAGCCCCGGGGGGTGCAAGCAGTAAGCGCTTGGTTGCTAATCGAAAGGTTGCTAATCGAAAGGTTGGAGGTTGGAACCCACCAGCAGCTCCATGGGAGAAAGGACCTGGCAATCCGCTCTTGTAAAGATTTCAGCCTAGGAAAACTTATGGGGCAGTTCTAACCTGTCCTATAGAGTCGCTATGAGTTGGAATCGACTCGACGGCAATGGGTTTTTTTTTCTTTTTTTGGGTATTATGTACATTTAAAATATTAAATAATATTGGTCCATCAATATTAGATAGTATATGTTGACTCTTATTTAATCCTCAAAACAACTGTAATATTACCCTCGTTTCAATGATAAGGAAACTGAGGCTCAAAGGTTTAGTAGCTAGTAAGGGGATTTTAACATTACAATGTAGAACAAATATATCAGTAAAAATATATGTCCCCAAGTAATTGAATACATTGTCTGAAGATAGTTAAAAATAGGAATAACCAGTACCAGTTGTCATTGAGCTGATTCTGACTCATGCGGCCATGTAAGTTAGAGCAGAACCATGCTCCATAGGCTTTTCAATGGCTGATTTTTGGAAGTAGATCGCCAGGCCTTTCTTCTGAGGCATTTCTAGGTGGACTCAAATCTCCAACCTTTCAGTTAGCAGCCGAGCACCTTAACCATTTGTACCACCCAGGGACTCCTAAATAGGAAAAAAGTGACGCTTTAGTTGCTGTAACTAAACCATTGTTTCTTTTTTGTAGAGTATACTGTTTATGACTTACAAACGTTGTTTGTAATAGACCCAATGTAACTACAACATTAAAAAAAAAAAAAAAATGGGTAGCTGAAATGACCAGAACATGAATTACTTTTATATTAGTAATATTTTTTCAAATTGCATTTATTAATAGGTGCCTTTTATTTTGGTTTACACTGATTCACTATTTTTAAAAAAATCCACAGTAGGTCTGAGAACCAGTAACTTTATACACCAACTGACCTACTACTTCCGTTATTAGTTTTATTTTCCTTTATGCTAAGTAGATGACTGCTACATCATTTAATGCTGTTCATGAGAAGAAAAAAAAGGTAAACATATTTTTCTTGACAAAATTAAGTTTTACATGGAAATAGCAGTCATGTATCATCTTTATATACTCAAAATCAATAAGAAATTAATTATGTGACACGAAGTTTTGTATCCTCAAATGAATATAAGTAAATATAAGTAAGTTATTATCTAAGATCAATGGATAGACACCCTTTCCTTCCAGTTGGGGTTAGCTTTTGACAAAATAAATGGGAAGTAAAAGCTTCTGTTGCACCTAATAGCTTTAAGGATGCTTGCTCACCTTGATTTAGGTGTGAAGGAGCCTTTGGCATTCTAAGAAGTTCTTCACGGTCAAGTTTTTTTTCTTTTTTTTTGGTGAAAATTATGGTCAAGTTTTGATTAATCATTCTCAAATACTATATTGCAGCAAATGAATACCACATGTGCTTTTTATTTGTGGTTAGGAAATCTCGGGTTTTTTTTGCATTGTTAACATTCATGCATGACTTTAGCAAGTCACCTTTGTCAAGCTTGTTTAACAGCCACATGGGGTTAGTGGCTGGTGTTGGCAAAGAATATTGAATATACCATGGACTGCCAGAAGAACGAACAAACCTGTCTTGGAAAAAATACAACCAGAATTCTCATTAGAAGCAAGAGTGGCGAGACTTCGTCTCACGTACTTTGTCCCTCATAGGAGGGACCACTCCCTGGAGAAGGACATCATACTTGGTAAAGTAGTGGGTCAGCAAAAAAGAGGAAGACCCTCAACAGGATGGACTGACACAATGGCTGCAACAACGGGTTCAAACATAGCAATGATTGTGAGGATAGCACGGGACCAGGCAACGTTTCATTCTGTTGTATTTGGGGTAGCAATGAATTGGAATCAACGCCTTAGCACCTAACAACAAAAATATTGGAACCACAATACTATAGTTTGGAGAATTTACAGGGAATGCAGTTCAAATATTGCTGAGTGGTGTAGAGTTCTAGTTAGGAATTTATTTCAGATTTGAAAATTGATATAATTAGAATGTTAACTTAGCAGCAGCAAGGCATTTGATAAGCAAGTATATGGCTGTCTTATGCATGTCCTAAAATCTTAAAGCTCTCCTATCTCATATGCCAAATTAGGCCATGATAAAAGCTATTGGTGTCTAAAAGCTGTGAAACACTATTAGTGTATATTATATGATTTGAAAGGGCATGTTCTGTGGTGTTCCCCTTTCCTGACTGCAAATTTGGTATGTCTTCTCTATGAAAAGTGTCAGAAAAAGCTAACATGAACTTAGATTTTAAATAAAAATATAAATCTAGAAAAAGGAGTCTGAGGATTCCACCTTGTCAAATTCTTTACAAAAAGAGAGGGGACAAACTGATTTAACAGAATAAGGAAAACAGAAACAAGTCCTGCTACCCGCTCTGATTCCTGTGCTTAGTTCTACTGTTGTAAGAAGGATACTAACAGACTTTTGCAAACCTAATTAAGAGCAACCAAACCCCATGGGGCTGGTCTACTCTGTCACTATGAGTTGGAAACGACTGGATGGCACACAACAACAACCGGGGACTGAAAAGGTTTGAAACCACATCCCATCAACAACGGTTGAAAGCACAAGGAATATGACTTCTGAAGATAAGCTGTGGCTGCAGTAGTTACAGGGATAAGCAGGACAGAGGGAGTGGGAGCATTAACTGTATTGGCAAATACTCAAAGGAATGTCACACAGAAGAAGAAAAGGGGGAAAAATTACTCATGAAAGAGAGAGCAGTTTGGCTGAATACAAAGGAAGCAGTTTCTAAAAATGCAATGAAAAAAATGTCGAGAAGAAGGAACTTTTCCGCCAGAGGGGAGGAGTGCAGTTCATGACGTCTAAGCCTCCTCCCACTCAGAATATTTTATCTGTCCCAAATGGAGACCAAGTGGAGATTTAACAGTTCACTCGTCTCGATGTTAAAAATCCTGGGACTGAATCTTGGCTACCACCTACATACTAAGTTACTCGGGCAAGTCCCTTCGACTCTCTGGGAAAGGAGAAACAATATACCCCACAGCTCCATCTCCTAGGATTATCAGAAGATTTTGTAACCTCTACATGCCACATAAATGTAAGCTTCTGTTTCCATGGGATAAGCAAAACATGCCTCCTAGCTGACTGAGTCCTCCTGTTTCTTGTTTCCTCTTCTCCCTTCCTACTCTCTTTCGGGCCCTGTCTTCCCACACACAGCTATTCCGGGTACCTCCCCTTACATGCACCTTATCATTCTGCTGTAGTACAGGAATATCGACTATAAAGATAACCTCAGTCTTTTTCTGTCCCCTGGTAGGACAAAAGATCAGTAGAGTCAACAAGCATAATTAGTAAGAATCAGTGTCTACTTCTTTCATCCTGCAATCACCATTTCTCAAACGAGTCAACCCCTGAAGGGACTCCCAAGAAACCACAATTTCAGGATTGCTCTGCAGAGTAAAAGAGTCCTAAACCCTGGCATCAGATACCTAGATACCTTTAAACTAAAAAAAAAAAAAAAAAAAAACCTTATTGCTGTCGATCCCAGCAAGTCACCCTATACCATCTTTTAAAGTTTGCAGGATAATTACTTATTTTTGAACTGTGGTCCTTAGAGCTCATGTCCAGGAATACAGACTAACCTTCCTTAATTAAACTTTTGCCCACAGTTAACACATAATTCTCAGGTGAGCCCTTGTTCTAGTCTTGGTATCTCTGTGTTTTGCTATCCTGTCCTTCCTCCTCCAATTCCTATATAAGTTCAGAGAAATAGTATAGAGGGCACAGGTTCTGGAGCCAGATTGCTTAGGTTCAACCAACAAGTCCACTACCACGGTCACACCAAATAACCCACCGCCTGGAGTGGATTCTGACTCATAGCAACCCTACAGGACAGTGTTGAACGGCCCCATAGGGTTTCCAAAACTAATCTTTCTCCCGCAGAGCGGCAGGTGGGCTTGTGGGTTCAAACCACCAACCTTTCGGTTGGTTAGCAGCTGAGCGCTTAACCCCTGTGCCACCTAGGCTCCCACTACCATGGCACTGGGCCTCAATTTATCTACGGGAATGGTAATGTCTAACTCGGGGAGCTCAGAATTAAGTAATAAAAGTAAACCCCCTGACATGTGATCAGCAGTCAATAAACGGAACTATCACTATTATCTTTCAGACACTCCCACCACCAAAGAGCTGTCCGCATCTCCAAAGCTCTGGTCTGTGCCACCTTCTCAGGCCTCCCAAAATTTAAACCCTGCTCAACTGTCGTTCTGGACGTCTCCATAGCAAGAGAACCTGCTGGCTTGCAATTTTGACAATCCAGATGGTGGGCAGACGCTTCACACCACATCGCGGATGCTTCCAGGACACAGGGCCTCAAACATAGGCTGAGACCATTCGTTTACAACAAGATTTCCGTATTTCAGAAACCCAAACCAACCGGTGGCAGGCGGAACTCAGCTCCCCTCAGAATTCAGAGGCACGCGCCGAGGGGCGTGGCATTGCCGAAGGCGCGGGGGGCGTGCCCTTCTCAGCACGCGCGAAGGGGCGGGTTTTCTTCACGCTTTGCGTAGACTCTGCGCCTCACAACCAGCTTCGTCAGTCTGCGCACGCGTAACTGCCTGAGGCGGAGACGGCGGGCAGGCTGAACGCGGAATTTTCGGAAAGGAAGCAAATGGGACTGGGTCGGGGTGGGGCCGGGGCGGAGCAGAAGGCGGAAGAGTTGAAATCAGCTGACTGGGTCTCGTGACAGCCTGAGCGGTGGCGGCGCAGGCGCATTGGTAGCTCTCAACCTGAACGAAAATGGCGGCCTCCAGAGTGAGCTTCTGAGAGGCAGAGGGAGGAGGCGGAGGGGGCGGGGAGGCAGTGCCGCTGCGGCACCAGGAACCCGCGGCAGCGGAGCTACAGGGTCCCGGCGGGGGAAAGGGGGAAGTGGGTGAGGAGAAGGGAGGAGCCCGGAGGGCGCCTCATTCCGCTCAGGACGCAGAGCCCGCGGCGGGAGGAGCTCGGGCTGGAGCCTCTCCAGCCTCCAGCGAAGGTAAAGCCGACTCTGGGCACTGGACTGTGGGGCTTTGCCTTCCCCCCTCCCCATGCCGCGGGGGCTTGGAGGGCTTAGGGCTGGGAAAAGGAGGGCTGGTGTCTTGGCCGCCGCTGGCTGCAGGGTGCTGGTCAGGTTCCTTCTCTCGGACTCTCTCCCCCACCCCCCACTCCCAGCTCCGAGTGACATCCGCCCAGCGCGCTGCCTTGTTCAGCCTCACCCCTGTTTTTGCCTTGTTTTCCACCCACCACGGCCCTCCACTCCCCTCAGCACATCCCCACCCAGCACACCCCTCACTCTCTTCTGGGCTCCGCCTTCGGGATTCCCTTCCAGCCTCCTAGTCCGAGCATCCTTCTTGCTGAAAGCCTGCAACTCTTGTTTTCTTAGGTCAGCAGCTCTCTTTCTCTCGAAGTCTCGCATGGACTTTGCATTTCTTTGCTTAGTTTGGTTTCGTTTTGTTGGGAAATGGGGAGCCTTCGCGTCGTCTCTTCTTTCCCTCTCTTTTCCCAAATTACGGTAGCTGTTCATTGTCGCTTTCGCTCGGCTGTTGCGACTTTACTTTTGAAGGAGGCCTGTGGAGTGGGTGAAGTAGGATTTAGATAAGTTCAGTGAAGTGGCTGTTAAAGGCGTATTTGAGACTGTTACTACAAGTAAGAGTGCCTTCCCTTAAATTGTTTCCTCACTGAAGGGTGTTCGGTCAACCACTCTTGAGATTGTTTCCTTTATCAGTTTCTTGCAGGGAAGGTAGTAAAAATCTCCCCCTAATGTGGCGGTGGTGGTCTCCCAAAGTAATGATTTCTCACTTCCCCACCTCTCTTTTCCCTTTAACCGACTGTCATCACCCCGCCCCCCCCCCAAAGGAAGGCTTCTATCTGATGATGTTGCCTCCTGTATGTGAAGGTCTTTATACCGTAGGGCTATTTTGAGTTTCTTGTAATGTAGTATCTTTGAAGAAAAGTAAAATTTCAGAGTGCTTCTTCAGAACCAGCCTCAGTGATTGTCTTTCCTATTGTATTTTCTTTCTCACTTTCTGGGCGTGGTAGATTTCTGGGTTTGAAAGTAGTGTTGGCAGGGTTTGGAGAAAGTACTCCCAATGGTTACGTTTTGTGTAGTATATTACCGGTGCTCAGCCTATGGGACTGAAACAGGACTTGTCTTTCTAAAAAAGAAAAAGGAAATTTAGAGACTCAGTGTTCTAAAAAGACATGATTTCACAATTGTTTGGTTTCTGGAAAGTGTTTTATTGTTTGACTTAATTTAGCATATAGCATAAAACCCAGGTAGCATTTTAAAAGTGATGTAATATGAAACTGTTTAAGCGGCTATCTCTTAAGCTTGGCGTATGCTATTAATATCACAGTGTACTCAGAGAACTAAGCCCATGTTTAGAAAATAATATACTCCTAGTTTGAAAACGGGAAATAGAACGTATTAAGGGAGGAAAAGAGGAGTCAGAGGGTTATTAAGAGGTAGTAATGTAAGGAAACTTAAGGCTAGAGTCTAGTTGGTGGAAAATATCACCATTTATGTATTCCACTGAGAGTTAATGGATATTCCTCTTTGTCAATAAAATGACAGTAGTAAGTACTCTGAACTGTATGAAAGTTAACAGTGAAAACCAAATAAGGAATTGAGGAAAGCGTGAAAGAGTTATTTGTAAGAATTTAATTTTATCCACAAATAAATAGAAGCCGGTTACCTAGGTGGACTGTAACAATACTGGCTTTATTATTAAATTTGTAAAAAAGATGGATAGTTGATTCTGGTTCTTAATAGTTATTAAATTAGGGCTGAAATAAAAAGGATGTATTTTAGCTTATTTGGCTCCATTCTTCATCCAGTTTGATTTACACTGGTGAATTTGAGGTTTCAATTACACGTACGTTTTCCCTATTTCTGTAGTGGCGGTACTTAAAATTAGTGAAATAGAAGTAAAGCTATGCAGATAGACTACAGCATAGTTTTAGGCCTACGTGTTGACTGTAATATTTGACATGGTTAAAGGGGAGTTGTTTTAAGAGATCCTTTAAGCAAGGGTTTCTCAGCTTTGTCAGACCCAAAAAGGTTCCCTTTGTATACCAAATATTTTGTAATACCTTTACTATCCTGAAATAGTTTATAGGTGATATAACTGCCTTCTAGCTTCAGTCCCCAGGACACTGAGAACTGAAAGAAGCTTTGCTCACACTGTTAACAACAAAAATGTGCCAGACTAGCTTTAAATTCATGACTTTTGTTGAATCTGTTAAAGAGCTCAGATTGCAGAGTAAACCACTAACAAAATTTAAGGAAAGACAGTGCCTGCAGAGAGGGGAGACAAGAACACATCTTCACCTGCGTTAGATACAACTGGACACTGGTAAGAAGAGTTTAGCTAGAATGACAGCTTGGTGAAGCTGAGTGCCTTCTGGTGGGGCAGTGTGAAACCCTTGGAACCCACAGAAATTTGGGGAGCCTGCAGGCTCTTAATAAACACTCAAAACATCAGAAAGAGCCCTGGAAGTGTGGATTGTGTTTCAGATCTAGGGGAGGGGAACAGCAGCAGAGCTTTCAAGAGGGGCAAGAAACTCTGCTGTGATTCTTCCCTCTGTCTTTTCCATGGAATAAAAGCCTTAATCTGTGGGATGAAGGGCATCACTGCTGGCCTTTTTGGTGAACATTCATTGAGCTGGGGGAAGAGCAGGGAAACGGAAAGAATCCCAATTCTGTTGCAGGGGCATTGAGCCCAAAAATATAACCAGGGGAAGTCAAGAGAACTGAGAAGGCTGCATTCCTAAGACCCAGGAACACAATGTATGCCTAAAATTGAATCTTAGTCTGAATAGAGATTGCACCCCTGAGAAGCTTGGAATAACAGCAGCGTGCTACTGGGAGAGGGCCAGGGGAGGGACAAGATTTTGCAGAGACCTTCTCTGAGGTACAGCACAAAGAATCAGACAGATACTGCTCTAGAAAACCTTCCCTCAGCATAGACGCGAGTTATTTCTGCAGATATTTGAAGCCTGTGGTACACTGAGGATAACCATGGCAACAACAAATCAAAAACCCAGCCAAAGTCCTAATTAGATTAACATACCCTGCAATAAAGGCCTATCAAAGAAAAGCATGCCCAT
This sequence comes from Trichechus manatus latirostris, assembly GCF_000243295.1. NCBI lineage: Eukaryota > Metazoa > Chordata > Mammalia > Sirenia > Trichechidae > Trichechus > Trichechus manatus. Next base: position 2,611,317 of record NW_004444020.1, read on the forward strand.
TTCCAGTCATAAAACTGTTTACCTCAGTTCCTACCATCCTACACAACACATGCAACTTTCAACAAAAAATTACATGGTAAGACATATAAAAAGGAAGAAAAAAACATACTCCAAAGAGAAAGCAATCTTCCGAATCAGACTCAGATTGACATAGATGCTGGTGTCTAAACGGGAATTTAAAATAACTGATTAATATAGTAAAGGTCTGACAGAAAAGGTGGACAACAGGCATGGTCAGGTGGGCAATTTTAACAGAGATAGGAGCTATAAGAAAATCAAATAGAAATGCTAGTAGTGAACAATACAGTAAGAGAGATGTAAAATGCCTTTAGGATTGTCAGTAGATTCCACACAACCAAAGAAAGAATCAGTGAACTCGTAATATGTTAATAGGAATTACTCAAATTGAAACACGAAAGAGTTAAAAAAAAAAAAAAAAAGAAATCCAAGAGCTAGGGGACAGTATTTCACATTTTAATGCATGCATAGTTGGAATCCTAGAAGAAATAATAGAGTAGAAGAAATATTTGAAGACATATTGACAGAGAACTTTCCAAAATTAATGTCAGCCATCAAACCACAGATCCAAAAAGCTTGAAGAATACCAAGCAGAATCTACCTCCAAAAACAAACCACACCGAGGCATATCATGATCAGATGGATGAAAACAAAAGACAGAGAAAATCTTGAAGGCAACCAAAGAAAAGAGAAACATACAGAGGAACCATGCAAGTAAGAAGATGAGAGAGTGACATCTTTAAAGTACTGAAGGAAAAAACTGTCAACCCAGAAATTTATAACCATTCAAAATACCTTTCGAAAATAAAGGAGAATTAAAGACGAACAAAAGCTAAGGTGAATTCACTGCCAGCAGATTTACTTTATAAGAAACGTTAAAAGAAGTTCTTCGGGCAGAAAGATTTGATAATCAGCTAGAAATGAAATAAATGAGGGTAAAATAAAATTCATTGTTTTGTTTAATCATTCAAAAAAAACTAAAAGCAAATGTAAAAGCATTATGTGTTAATATTGTGTAAAAGTAGCAAGACAGTTGTACAAGGGATAGGAGGGAGGTATTGGGAATATACTGTTGTAAGGTCCTGAAACCAAAAGAAATCAGTTGTAGTCTAGTTGATTTTGACTCATGGCCCCTCCCTATGGTTTTAATGGCTGACTTTTCAGAAGTAGATCACCAGGCCTTTCTTCCAAGGTGCCTCTGGGTGAACTTGAACCTCCAACCTTTTGGTTAGCAGCCAAGTGTGTTAACGGTTTGCACCACTCAGGTGCTCTTGTTAAGATCCTTACATTATATGATGTTATTTGAAGGTAGGCTAGTTAATTGAAGATGTATATGTAAACCCTAGGATAATGACTAAAAAAATTAAAAAATTATAAAACAGGTATAAATAGCCAGTAGAGGAGATAAAATGGAATTAATAAAAATGCTCAATTAACATGAGAAGGCAGAAAAGGAGAAAATAACAGATGGAACAAATGGAAAACTCATTTGCCAGTAAGTTTTTGATACGACAGCATGATCCGTAAAAGAAAAAAAAGGATAAATTTGACTTACCAAATAAATGACATAACCACCTTGCGGCCTAATTTTAAAAAACCTGCACATTCCTCTGTAATATAAAGTAGAAATAAAAATAATCTGTTAAAAAATAGTTCTGCTGTGGTGTCATGTGCATTCCTAAAATTCACTGTACAAAAGCGCACAGTTGAAAACCTTGAAGGGCTTATTGGAAAAGTGGATTCGGACTGCAAAACTCAAACTTCATCAATGACACATTTAAAAAAAAAAGAAACCTAATGAAAATGGTAGCAGTTTTACACGTTAGATGGTTAAGAAATACATAAATACTACAATAAATACATCATTTTGCCTTGAAAAAGTTTGCTTGTGGAGGTGAGCCTTGGAAGAGGTTGTAGTTTGTGAGTTATCGTGAAGCAGTGGAAGGAGGAAAGTGATCTGAAATCAGATGTAAAGTTGTAATACCAGATGTGGAATATGTGTGACTCATGTCCTCTGAAGGTATGCATGTGTGTATTTAGTGTATTACGTGGCTCAGTTCAGCTGGGTGCAGTTTTTTGTGTTCACCTAGTGTTCCTTGCAGGCAAAGTCATGCATAAGCAAATGTGAAGTTCTCATTATGCTCAGCTTGTTCCCTAATATATAAGTCCCGCTGGAATAAATTCTTGTTATCAGAATAAGCATTATAGCAGAAGTGGCTGTACGCATTTCAGTGTCTAAATACTGAAGTATGATTATACCAAAAGACACAAGTTGTTAGAGGCTTGCACCTTTACATAGATGCAGTGCGATTTTGACAGAAGTGTTGGCTGGTACAGGTTTGTCACATTGGTGACTCAGATACCACAAATGGGGTTGCTGTTAGCATTGTTTTCTGAAATATGAAAATTATAATCTCTCAATTTACAGTTGCATTCCTGGAAAATTCAGTGTGTATTAAAGCTTGTAAAAAGTACTTTGATTTATATTTAAAAACCCAAGCCCACTGCCCTTGAGTCAATTCTGACTCATAGCAACCCTAAAAGACGGAGTAGAACTGCCCCACAGGGCTTCCAAGGCTGTAATCTTTATGGAAGCAGACTGTGGAGTGGCTGGTGAGTTTGAACTGCTGACCTTTTGGTTAGCAGCCAGGCGCTTTAACCACTGCGCCACAAGGGATCCTTTTATATTTAAAATAGAATTATAATCTGGGATTAGTTAATTATAAGTAAGTTTTTGTCTGTGTGAATGACCAGAGAGATATTTGAAAAGTAATGCATTGAAGACAGTTCCTCAGTCTGTGGAACTGTCTTGTACATTGAAGGATATCTACCATCTATACCCCCATCCACCATACTTGTATGTTGTTGAGTGGATTTACACTCATAGCAACCCCATGTGACAGAATAGAACTGATCCATATGGTTTTATGGGTTGTAATATTTATGGGGGAGGAGCCCTGGTGGCACAGTGGTTAAAGTGCTTGGCTGCTAAGTACAGGTCGGTGGTTTGAATCCACCAGTCGCTTCGCTGATGTAGCAGTCTGCTTCCATAAAGATTTACAACCTTGGAAACCGTATGGGGCAGTTCTGCACTGTCCTGTAAGCTGTCTGTGAGCTGGAGTCAACTCAATGGCAGTGGATTTTTTTGGTTTAATCTTTATGGAGCAGATCGCCAGGTCTTTTCTCCTGTGGAGCTGCTGGGTGGGTTTGAACCACCAACCTTTTGATTAATAGCCAAGTGCTTAACTGTTGCCCTACTAGGGCTCCTTCAATTCTGTACTAGTTATGATAAAATTTAAATTCTTACACATGGATTTCGAATTTGTATTTCTTAGTCATCTTGTGCTGTGAGGTCTGTCTCTCTCAAAGTTCTAGTCCAGACAATGTATTTTGGATGTGTATCAAATTTTAGCGCAGATAAACCACCTCCCCCCACCAAAAAAAAAAACAAAAAACCAGAAACAAACAAAAACAAAAAACCTTAGTAGAGAGACTGGGCTTAATTTTGCATGCAGAATTTCCTTTTTTAGGTGAACCGATAGATTTGGAAATGTTTTGTAAACTGTATAGTGCAATGGGGAAGGTAGGAATAATAGGAATGTTTTGGAAAGAGCCAAGCGCTAAACTGGATACCTCTATGTTGTTGCTATTTTGTGTTGGGAGAAAGGGAAACTGTAGCAACTGAAACTCCTTGTCTTTTAGTAGTATAAAGAGAGCAGTGTTTGGATGTTAGGATGCTTACTGTAAAACTTTCTTCTGGTTGTATTTACTATACTCCTAGGAAATTTGGTCCTCCATTATGTGTTTGTTAACAAAAACAGCAAACCTGAAACATGACTGCTAAAAATCTCCTGTCCATTAGGACCTATTTAACATAAATAGAGCAGAATTATTAAGTTTCTGTGTGCTGAAGAAGAGCATATTAAAGTAGTACATTTGTTCTTGCATAGACCAAGTTAGGCTTCAAAGGTAAAACAAAATAGATGTTATGAGTAGAAAATGTCAAGAATGTATAAACTAAAAATATGTAAATGACTAATAATGATTTCACAGAATTGCTTAAGTGAACAGACTTCTTCATTTTTTCTTAAATGGGTATTTCAAGACATTTTTAAGTTTTGGGAAAGAAAAGAGTCACAATAATGCATCTTTTTTTGGAAAAAGTGTTATTTTTTTAAAACAAAGATTTCTTTCATCAGAAATAAGAATAATTCCCTCAGATGAAATCAGTATACATGTGATGTAAAATATAAAGGGAAGGAACAGGTATCTTTTTCAATATTTGATGTATATTGATGAAAAGGCCAACAAAATTAACTGCTATGGGGGTGTATGCTCTGACCCCTTTGCATTGAGATATTAAAGCATATCTTCAGATTTACAGTTTGCTTTTGAATGTCTCTTGCCATTTTTTTTTCCATGAGTACATATCCAGTTTCTAATTGGAAAGGAGTCAAAAAGAGGGGAATGAATCTTAGATTCTTGGTTAGTGGATGCTTTTGTAAGTTAATCTAGCATGGCAGACAATGCAAAGGCTTAAATGTTATAACCTCTGGGTAGTTATTTGGAGATAATGATTGTCAGCTGAAATTTGGTATTACCTCTGGCTTTCTTATTTTCTAACCAGATTTACCTCTGGAGGTATCAGGTTCTTCACTGAGTTAAGGTAGCTAAAGTGGGATGTATTGAAACTTTGCCTTGTGATCTGCTTTAAGATCCCTGTGTGGTAGGTGTTGTACGCGTTATACATACTGATTCATTGTTTATTTAGAAGGAAACGCGTTTACTTGCGCTTAAGTTACCTATTAAAACATGAAGCTGCAAATTTTTTAAAAAAGAGGGTTAAAGTTCATATGGCAGTTTCCCCCCATACACAGCACATTCTAAGACTTAACAGTCTAGCTGTAGCTTTTTAATCTGGCTAAAAATTAATGTTCTGTTAGCCATTTATATTTTTTATCTTTTGTTGAAAATCATACTAACCTAGATTCACTCAGTTTTTTAATTCAGTTACAAATAAAACTAGATCTTTAAAAAGTCAGTATAAGGACTTCTCTCTGGTTATTATTCAGTCAGCCTTTGCCTAGCGGTGATTCTCCTCTCCCCTGCATTTTCAATAAGGTATAAATGTCTTACGTTCACAAATTAATTGCTGTTACATGAATTTGTATCGTATTTTCAAATATGATTTCACAATATAGCAGGTAAACAGTATTTCTATTGTGGGATAGTTTGGTTAGAAAATAAAGGCAAACTCACAGTTCTCCAACACAGGATAAAAAGGTTCACCTGCAGCAAAGTTAAAGGAACAACCAATACCTACCTCTAAGATTTTCACATTAGCATTTTACTGTACTTGCTTTATCACATATGTATCCATCTTTCTGTCCACCTTATTTTTTGATGTATTCCAAGGCAAACTCATATTTTTAATTCATTACTTGAGAGCAACGTTAATGATGAAAGTAGATTTTATGCTTATATTTTACTTTAAGGACACAAAGTGGGAAAATTAACCTCTTAACTGCTCTCTTGAAGTTGTGATATTTGTGTAAAAATTATTTCCAGTTGGTCATGCAAAGTGTGTGCTTTAAACAGACAAATAGCCTTGATTTAAGCCAATTTCTTATTTAATTAGTGTAATATTTTTGTGAGTATACTCATCCCTTGTTAAATGAGTGCTCAGTTTTGAGTTTTTACTTTCACAAACCATGCACATCTACTGAATTTTGCTATGTGTGCAGATTCTCTTGTTCATAGCCTGGCTGTAATCCACTTGGGTACCTAGGGTGTCAAGTCCCTTCATCCCGTTGTTTTCTTCATAGTGTCCGTTTGATGTAGGTTTCAGCTTAGTGAACTCGCAAATCCTGTGGGGTGTTTTTATTTATTTATTTATTTTGTTAAAATCGTTTATCTTCTAAAAAATCATCCTCATTTTGTCCACAAATGACCTTAAATGGATTTGTAGTATTACTGCCAGCAATAAATTACAGAATGTGAGAACATTAAGTGTTGTTCGAAAGCGTGAAGTAATGGAATTAGTTGAAAAGGGTGAACCTAGCCAAAATGCCTATGTTGCCCTGAATTTAATGTTTTAACTCTTAGTACAGTTCTATCTCAAAAGAACATGAATGTTGGTAATATTAGGATATGGAATGGAAACAAGTGAAGTGGGCTTGCAAAAATTGGAGATGCTTCTAAATGAGTTAGTTACAAAGGGCATATAAACTTGAGTTTTTCCCTTAAAAAAGAAGGGTAGGTCTTTCAGAATTTGAAGTAGGACACTATTGGAGAATTGAAGGAAATGTAATTTAAGTAATGATTAGCTTGAGCAGATAAATTCTTGCTAATTTGTATAGCCTCAACAACTGGCAGAATGGCAAATGCTGTTGAATAGCTGCTACCAAGATCTCTTTCAACAGTTTCTGTATTACTTGGATAATTGTTATCTATAGCATGTGCCTACAAATGACTGTTACTGATATTACCTGCTTGATCTTGAGCTTACTTTTCTTTAGTAGAAATTCTGTAGATTTTATCACTAAGAATGAGAATTAATGATTGCTTAAGAGTTTTTTTTTTTTTGCCTATGAGCAAAAAAAAAATTTTTTTAGAGGTTAATATGTACAGAGGAGATGTTGACTGGAAACTAAATTATTCTTATGGGTTGAAGTTCTTTTTTTTCTCCTGAAAAGTTCTCAAACAATAGTTGATTTCTGGGCATCAAACAAATTTTAAAACGTTAAGTTGGATATGTATAAAGAAACAGTTACAATAATTGAAATCCCAAATATGTAACCCAACCCCAAATCCATTGCTATCGAGTCGATTCCAACTCATAGTGACCCTACAGGACAAAGTAGGATTGCCCCATAGGGTTTCCAAAGCTGTCATCTTTATGGGAGCAGAGTGTCACATCTTTTTCCCACAGAGTGGCTGGTGGGTTTGAACTGGCAACCGTTCAGTTAGTAGCCAAGTGCTTTAACTACTGTTCCCACTCTGACTTTGAATGATACATAGTTGGTACAGAATATTCTTATCCTATTTTTTTCTGCATTTTTCTGATCTTTGTACATTGCCATTACCCACTTTATTGAGTTACCGGTGTGTCTGGAAGTTTAAAGTACCTTTGTGATCTGAAAGAGTTAGCGCAATTTCTAGACCAATTGCCATTCATTAGATGAAGTGACTTTTTCAAAAAGTAGTTGAGGTTTTGCTGAGAATGTAAAGTAAGTGTACTTGAAAATTTGGAGAGATTATACACTTCTGGGATGTAGGTCCCCGCCTCAGATCTCATTAATCTGAGCTGATTTTAAAAGGTCAATGTTAAATAGTATTTTTTTCTATTTTTGAACTCTCCTTAAAGATTAGCCTGAAAGTATATGTTGATAACAAGTTTCTGCCATATATGTGTTTTGAGCATTATCTATAGATGGAAATATTTAAAAAGTTTTTTTTATAAATGCTAGAGTATTTAAGCCATGGAGGCTTCCTTTTTCTTTTATTTCTTTTGTCTTGTGCTGAGTATGGTAATTTGTTTCACTCTTTGAAATTGTGGGGTTTTGAGTTGTTTCAGAAAGTTCCTACTCATCTTTCCCGGTGAAGATAATAGTTAGCTAGTGCTAAATTAATCCGGGAATGTGCTGTCAAATGATGAACTGCCGACCTTTTGGTTAGCAGCCGAACTCTTAACCACTGCGCCACTAGGGAGGCCATAAACTAGTTCTAGTCATCTTTCCCAGTAAAGATAATAGAGCTAGTTCTAAATTAATCCAGGAATGTGCTCTGAAATGATAGATTTGTAATTACACAATCAGAATGAATTTAATTTGATTTTCTGAATTTAAGGGATGTTTTTATAAACTATTATATTTATATATTAT
>NW_004444020.1:2619317-2638448 GCF_000243295.1 Trichechus manatus latirostris
ATATATACTATGTGTATATATTATATATAATATATAAATATAATAGTTTATAAAAACATCCCTTAAATATATACTATGTGTATATAGTATATATAATAATAACTCTCATAAACTATAATAACATCCCTTAAATGTAGGAAATCAAATTCATTCTGATTGTGTAATTACGAATCTGTCATTGACAGCATGTTCCTGGATTAATTTAAAACAACTAGCTCCAACTATTATCTTTACTGGGAAGGATGACTAGGAACTAGCTTATGGAGCCCTGGTGGTGCAGTGGTTCAGAGCTTGGCTACTAACCAAAAGGTTGGCAATTCAAATCCACCAGCCGCTGCTTGGAAACCCTATGGGGCAGTTCTGCTCTTGTTCGATAGGGTCGCTGTGAGTTGGAATAGACTTGACAGCAACAGGTTTGGTTTTTTGATGATAGTTTATGTAATAATAAACTAGAATATAATAAAGTTTAAGTTAAGCTCATAGACTGTGGAGTTTAGTAAGTTGAGTCCAAAGTCTGGTCCAGCCACTTATCAACTCTGTGACCTTGGGCAAGTGATCTAATTTCTCTAAATCTCAGTTTTCTTGTCAGTAAAATGAGGATCATCATACCTCTACCACAGGGTAGTTGTGAGGATAAATTGAAATAAATAAATGATCAATACCTAGCCCAATCACTAACGTGTTGAGTACACAATAAAAGCAAGTTGTTGCATAATTTCAGGACATGACAGAATTTTACATTAGGTCACCCACTCAAACTTCAGGATAATCTTTTAAGAATGTTCAAAATGAAAAAGCATCTTAATTTCTATTTTGAGGCCATGCAGACCCTCTGATCGCAGCATTGATTATCTCATTATTTCTAGGGTTGACTTGCCTATATAGGTGAGTGTCTCCTCCATCCCTTACCTCTCAAGTATGTTGTTGTGTGCCATTGAGTTGATTCCGACTCATAGTGACTCTTTTGGACAGAGTAGAATTGCCCCATAGGATTTCCTAGGCTGTAATCTTGACAGGAGCAAATAACAAGGTCTTTTCTCCTGCGGAGCAGCTGGTGGGTTCTAACTGTTAACCTTTTGGTTAGCAGGCGAGAGCTTAACTGTTGCACTGCCAGGACCCCTTCTGTCAAATATGCCCCTTCCTAAATGTAACATGACTGAAGCCTAGCTTTTCATATACAGGAGTAATTTTCTTCCATAAAGAGCACTTCATTTTACTAGTCTTTTTTTGTTACTTAGAATTGGAAGCAAAGTAGCAATAGCACTTGTTGCTTCCTAAAATATTAGAGACAGAAAATTATCAGGTGTGCTGATGTTGACCACAGGAGCTTCTAGTATCTATGGGATTGAAGTACTTCTTTACTCCATTTTTTTTTTCTATCAGTATTATAATCTACACAAAAAATACAGTATTTCTACCTGGCCAGGTAGTCAGTAGTTTATTTTAATATTACTAGGTTATATATTTTCTCCCTTCATCTGTTCCTAACCCAAGAACTCTGAAGTCTGGTGCTTTTAACACCCGCAAGTTCGTAAGTCTTCTAAAGGTTGTAGATAAGCCTTCTTGATGCAAACTTAGTTCCCCTCCTAAAAGATCTGCTTATTTTGAGTTACATATCCCCCTAATCAGTGATACCTAGGAGGTCATGCTTTAGGCTTGCATTTTTTTTTTTGTTGTTGTTGTTTAATTCTTAAATTTGCTTTTTTATTAATTGTGAGATTAGTTTGCCTTTTTCCCCCCTGTGGATTATTAGGGATTGCCTGTATTCCTTCTGGGCCATGCCTTAAGTCCTATGTGGTTTTCATTTTAAAATCTTTTGATATTTCTCTCCCTTTTATTTTAATTTTAAAGTCCCTTGATGATATCAGCCAGTCTCCACTCAAACACATTTTCTTCTCAGTTTTCCCAAGATTTAGGCTCTTGGGACAGAGTCTGATATCTTAAAATCCAGGAATCCAAATCTCAATCCTGAATATCAGTCATTCACTTTTTCTGTCTTCTTTTCTCTTCCATTGTTCCAATCTTTAGTCATAGTGTATAAAGGAAAAACAACAACAAAAACCCAATCATTTGTATACCTGTATCTTTTGCTTTTTTGACAGGTCCTCAAAGATGCTACCCAGGTTTCTTTTCAACAAAATTATTTATTGCAAATGCCTCAGAAAGCAGGAATAATGTTTAATAAATCCTTGTTGGCTGACGCTCTCATCCCAGAATACACAGTCTTGAAAAAATAAACCAAAAAAATCCAGCATACCAACTGTCAGGACTATATTTAGTTGTTTCCATACTCATTAGTAGAAAGGTGTCAGTTGACTATAAGAGAACTTTGTCCTCTCTCGCAACAATAAACTTTTCTCTAAACTTGCTGTTACTTTTGGTTCTGTTTATTATTAGAGTATGAGTTAATGATGATTTTCCAGATCAAAAACCCTTATTTGGAAAGACCTGTTAAAGCATCAAGTTTGAAGGGGACATCAGAATTGCCCATGGGATTGCTGCATTCATTCAAATACTCACTGAGCACCTTTTTGTGTCAGGTACTGTTGTAGGCTCTGGGGATATATTGGTGAGCTAAACAGACAAAATTACCTCTCCTACTAGAAAATTCTAGTAGGATTAGATAATAGTAAACTACATTAGAATGAAAGGTGCTATGGGGCAAAAAAGAGAAGGAGTAAGAGAATAGGAAGTGTAGAGTGAGGAGCATGGTTACAATGTAAAACAAGATGTTTCGGTTAGGCTTTATTGTAAAGGTGCCATTTGAACAAAGGTTTGAAGCAGGTGAGCATATGAGCCATTTGGATATCTCAGGGAAAATCATTGTACACAGAGTGCAGGGGCTCTTTCTGATTTGCTAATACAAAAACAAGAGCAATGAAGAAAGAAATTTCAAAATACAAGTGTCTTTAAAAATGTTTTAACCACTCAGGTATATACTAAAGAGAAATGAAAACGTGTCCATGCAAAAGCTTGTATACAAATGTTCATAGTAGCATTACTCATAATTGCCAAAAAAATGGAAACAATACAAATGTCCATCAACCAGTGAACGAATAAAGAAAATGTGATCTAGTCATACAATGGAATGTTATTTGACAATAAAAAAATGAATGAAGTATGATCCATGCTATATCATGGATGAACCTTGAAAATATGCCAAGTGAGAGAAGCCGGTCACAGAAGAGCCCATATTGTATGATTCCATTTATGTGAGATGTACAGAATAGGCACATCCATAGTGACAGAAAGTAGATTAGTGGTTGCCGGGGTCTGTGGGGTAGAGAGAATGGGAGTGACAGCTAATGAGTACCAAAACAAAAAATCCGTTGCTGTGGAGTCCATTCCTACTCATAGCAACCCTATGGGACAGAGTACAACTGCCCTATAGGGTTTCCAAGGAGCAGCTGGTGAATTCGAACTGTCGACCTTTGGTTAGCAGCCCAGCTCTTAACCACTGTGCGACCAGGGCTACTAGCATTTGTTTTAGGGTGATGAAAATGTTCTAAAAATAGTGGTGATGGTTTTATAACTCTGAATATACTAAAAACCATTGAAAGTCATTTTATTCTAAATATGGAAAGAATACTTGATAGTTTTAAAAAATTACAGTGTGTAAAGGTATAAAGAAAGCTTAAGTCAACCATAATTCCAACCATTCAAATTTGCATTACTGATACTTTGGTATATATTCTGCAATATATTTTAGAGTGCATTTCTAATTATCAAGATTAGGGAGAAGATATTTTCTGAGTGAACAGTGTAAGGAAGCATTTTATAAGTAGCCTTATTTCAAAGTAGGAGAGAATACTTTGGAATTGAAAGAGCATTTCTAAGCGTGACACTAAAAGGAGAAAGGAAGATTAATATTTTTGATAGTTTAAGTTTAAAATATATGGAAAAAATATAACAGTGGCAAGTGGGGTGACAATTTGACAAGCTTCAATGCTTTAAAAATAAAAAGTCATCTTAAGTCAGTGGGAGAATAACAAGCGTGTACAGAAATAAGCAAAAGAGAAATAGTCAAGTCACAAAAACACATAAAACGACCAGAAAATTTCTAAAATTACTAAACCTTTAAACCTCACTAGTAATCAAATACAGATTTTTAAAACTGATGCCATTTTCCTCCTAATAAGGTGGAAAGTAATTAAAACAACTATACCTAGTATTGGAAGAGTTGTGGAAAAACTTGTGGATATTTAAATTGTAGGAGAATATTCTGGCGGGATGCATCAGAGCCTTAAAAGTTTATACCCAGTAATTTTACTTCTGATAATTGATCTTTTGGATAGAATTAATTAGAGCTAGCTACCAAGATATCTATTGCAATGTGGTATAAAATAGTCAAAGACTGTCAGACATCCTAAATGTTTACTATCAGTATATGTTCTGCATCACTTCTTAAACTATTTGTGGTGTAAAGGGCCTTTTTTTTTTTTTTTTTTAAATTCCATTGTGACCTGATAATTTTGCAAAATATAATAAAGAATTGTTAGGAAAACGAAAGAATTAAACAAATGAAATTAAAATACAAACCCAAATTATTCTTCGATTTAGCGGAGCTAAAAGTACATTGCAGTAAGTAAATCTGAACAAACTTAGGGATAAAGGATTTTCTGAAACCATACGTGTTGTTCACTGACAGTGAGTAATGTAGGAAATTGCTATTACACACAGCTTATTTGCTGTTCTGCAGTTTAAACAAAGGTTGAGTGAAATAACGATTCTCATATAAATGCCTGTATACAAACTTTGAACCACACTGTGAATATTGATGTTTAAAATTTTTTTTTTTATTGTACTTCAGGTGAAGGCTTACAGAACAAATAGTTTCTCATGAAACAGTAGTACACATATTGTTTTATCAGTGTTTAAAATTTTTAACGTGAAAAGCAAGCTTGCCTCTTGCTTGTTTATCTAAACTAGGTTGCATGATGATAATGCTGCTTTCAGAGAATAATGTATATTTAATCTGCTTCTATATTTTGTTTTAGTAACATTTATAGTAGTAGAGAAACCAGTCTCAGTGGTGTGTTGACTGAAATGGAGGAAGAGATTTTATAGCAGTTTTAGCAAGCTCAGCATATTCATTTCTACCTTTTATTCCAGTTGAAGCAAATGATGCAGTATTTTCAAAATTTATCTTCAGTCTTTCATCCGTAGCCATTTCCAACAATTTGTCCTGTAAAGTTAGCAAAATTTAAATTTTTTGATGAAGGAAGTGGATTCTGGATTTTATACACTTCTGGGTTACATTTAACTAATCTTAAAATATTGTAGGTAACTTGGTTCTACTGCATGTGACTGTTAGGTAGTCCACTGGTCTATATTCTGTTCAACTGGAGGAGTCCACTAACCAAACTGCTATCAAAGTTTCTAAATGTTTATTCTCAATTTCTGTGCATATTTCAGTGTGGCCCAGTGATAGTTTGCAACTGCACTTTAAGTTGCACTGTTCTACTATATTCGTACAATGCAATATCAATACTTTTCTCACACAATATTTTATTCCCTGGGAAAAGGTTAATATTCTGTGAAAACAGGTTAAGCAGTACAAATGACATACTCTTAATTTTGTAAAACAAAATAAAAGAAGGGAGGCTGGAGTGGTTATCTTTGGGTGCTGGAATGAAAAATGATTTGTTATTTTCTGTATATTGTACATTTCTTACTGGGGACATACATTGCTTTTAAAATGAGAAAATTGTTATTTTTAAGTCAAGGCTTAAGTAGACCCTTTTCAAAGTGATAGTGAAGCAAAGTGACTGGTACTTAACAGTTTAATGAAAAATTTTGGAATTGGTTAGATATTAAGTGTCCATTGTGTTAGATACTAAGTGTGTTAGATATTAAGTGTCCATTGTATGCCAAGGGATTGCTTGGCAATGGGAATTTTAAAGATTCATTTAATTTATCAAATATTTTTATAAGAGTTCTTACAGTGGGAGTGTTGAAAGAAGGTTAATTCTTGTACTCAAGATACCCAGTCAGCTAGGGGAGAGAATTTGTCAGATAATCACAACACCAAACCCATTGCCATAAAGTCGATTCTGACTCATAGCGACCCTATAGGACAGAGTAGAATTGCCACATAGGGTTTCCAAGGCTGTAATCTTTATGGAAGCAGACTGCCACATCTTTCTCCCACAGAGCAGCTGGTGGGTTCGAACCACCTACCTTTTAGTTAGCAACCAAGCTCTTAACCACTGCGGCGCTAGGGCTCCTTAGATAATCACAGTAGGTTGTGACAGAGGAGTGACAGGACCAGTCCCTCTCCTTAAAAACCTTATGGTCCTATAGAGGATGTTGCGCCTTATAATGAGTGCTATATTGTAGGCAACGAAAGTGAGAGAGAGACTGTACATTTAGTATAGAAGTTTCAGGAAAAACTCCAAGAATATATCACCCTACTAAATTCACCCATATTTTATCTTTCAGGTTTCAGCACAAAATGAATATAATTAGGGAAAATAAGGATTTGGCATGTTTCTATACAACAAAACATTCATGGAGGGGAAAGTAAGTATTCCTATTGACTTTATTTTTCTGTGCTTCTGTGAAGTGTTACTTTAAATATTACTGTTTCAGTATCTTGAATGTATCCCACATAACTCACTAACGCTGTTCAGCACCTCTCTTCTGAAAAGATTATGTGCATATTTTAAATGCATATGCTTCATTTAGAATGAACATTAAACAATTGTTCTTTTTGCTTTTGGCATTTCTGGTTTTCTATATCTGTCTTGGGAAAGAGTTTGGTAAGAATTAAAAATAACAGTTAAAGGAAAGTAAACCAGTTATCCACCCTCTTGGATGCTGTCAAAGAATGATGAGGTTATACAGTAGGAACAAGAGTGCTGACTCCTCAACTTTATTGCCCAAAGACTAGCCTGTGTGTGATCAACACATTTTCATATCTATTTGATGGTCAGAGAAAATAATGCCATTAATTCTAGTGAGGTTTATAGTCTTTCTTTAGGCCTGAAATGAAATTTAAAAGTTGGATTTGATCTTTTCTTTTCCTTGAGAAGGAGCAGTTAACATTTTTTAATACTTGTCTAGTCAGATCAAGGTGTAGATGTCTTTGCTTCATCTCGGTAAAATGTATGGTAATTCCTGCTCCTAAGATTGCTGTGAGGATTAAATGAAGAAGTGATACAGAGTATTCGAAGGTTTTTAGATTGTGCCTCAAATACATTGAGTGTTCATTGAATGGTTCCTTGTGGACCCTTAGGAAGAAAACTTAGTCCTTTGAGTAGTCGAGAGTAAAGTTAGTGTTGCACAGTTTGACAGATAGGTGGCTACTTTATTCCAAATTAGGCCTCATGGTAGATAAAACATGACACGTACACGAGGCTATCATTTTTGTTCTTACTCTTAACTTTAAAATTTTTAGGTAATAGAGAGTGTGGTAACTTCTCAGAATGATGCAATATCTGAAGTTTGTTATATTTCTGGTTTTCTTTAGCAAACTATAATTTTGAAAGATTTGAGTGTTTGACATTGTTCCCTTTTAGTAGTACAATTGTATGAGCTCCTAAATTAGAGGGCATCATTGTTACCCTTGAAGAATACTTGTCTCTAATATTTTTCTCCAGTTAATTTCATTGAGCCAAGTTAGAGAAAAAAATTGGCGTACTCAGGGTAGTATGGGTCTCTTTAGTTCTTTGGATCAGCCTTAAAAAAACGTTGTATCCCTATTTATTTCTCAAGTAGCAGATTGCTCTGGTCATCATAATATAACTTCTGTTTTTAATATGATTATAGCATACTGATGCATTAATTCTAAAGAACAAACTTACTGTAATACTTTTTGCTTTGTGAGTGTTTAGGGTAATTGTGATCATCTGGATTTTTTTTTTTAATGTTCTCAGTAGTGAATAAGACTTAAGACAATCCTTTTTTTTTTTCCTTTCTTGCTAAAAATTTGGAGAACTATTTCTGAACACTTACTGCAATTCTTTTCTGTCATTCTCACGTTGAAGCTTTTTTGTTTTTATCACACTTTGTTGAAATATAATTTACATGTCATAAAAATTCAACCTTTTAAAGTGTGTGATTCAGTGGTAAACGAATAATTTCTTATATAAGGATCAGCACAAAGCTGGTTCTTGATGAGGCAGAGGTTGAAGATGTCCCAAATGTCCAACTTTTCCAAGCTGCTGTACCACTCCATCATCTCTAACATCGACTATACCCTATCCCCAGTACTCTCCCTCCCGTCTTTCGGTTCCCTAATTTGCTGCAACATCTCACACAACTCACTTAACTGTATAAAGGAAATGGCTTACATAGTTGTGGAAGCTGGCAAGTCACAAATTCATAGGTCAGGCATAGGCTTCTCCCTGGCCCTCAGTCTCTGCCCAAAGGCACTCAGCTTTCTTGCTCTGTGGGCTGGGAAGCCCACTCCACCATCTCCTGCCGGTGTCTCCTGGCTTGGTGGTGGGCTCTTGTCTCTGCTCTGGAATTGGCTCTCTTTAAGGCAAAACTGACCAATCCCCTTAGTGGGCTATAATTATTTGCACAGTCCCGCCCAGTCACCTGGGTGGGAGTTACATGACCCTAGCGAGAAAGGCCACACTAAGTAATTCATCACACTGCAAGTGAGTTTTAGTATATTCACGTAGTTGTACAACCATCACCACTAACAATTTTTAGAACATTTTCCCTGCCTCACAAACTTGTACCCATTAGCAGTCGCTCCTCATTTACCTCTCTTCCAGCACCTGGCAACCACTAATTTATTTTCTCTTTGGATTTACCTATTTTAAACATCTCATATAATATGTGGTCTTTTGTGACTGGCTTCTTTTGCTTGGTATGACGTTTTCAAGTTTCATCCATCTTGTGACATGGATCACTGCTTCATTATTTTTTATTGCCAAATAGCATCCCATTTTGTGGATATACCACATTTTATTTATCTGTTCATCAGTTGATGGACATTTATGTTGCTTCCACTTTTTGGCTATTATGAATAATGCTGTTGTGAACATTCTTGTACAAGTTTTTGCATG
The DNA here is from genome assembly GCF_000243295.1 of Trichechus manatus latirostris. Classification (NCBI taxonomy): domain Eukaryota; kingdom Metazoa; phylum Chordata; class Mammalia; order Sirenia; family Trichechidae; genus Trichechus; species Trichechus manatus. Next base: position 2,628,338 of record NW_004444020.1, read on the forward strand.
GATATGTTTTCATTTATCTTGGGTATATATCTAGGAGTTGGAATTGATGGGTCAGGTGGTAACTCTTTGTTTAACTTTTTCAGGAAAGCCAAACAATTTCCAAAGTAGCTGCAATATTTTATAATGTATGAGGGGTCAGTTGCTCTACATCCTCACCAACATGTGTTATTGTCTATTTTAGCCATCCTAGTGGGTATTAAAGGAGCCCTGATGGCCCAGTGATTAAGTGCTCAGCTGCTAACTGAAGGGTCAGCAGTTCCAACCCACCAGCCACTCCGTGGGAGAAGGATGTGGCATTCTGCTTTCTTAAAGATTTACAGCCTTGGAAACCCTATGGGGCAATTCTACTCTGTCCTATAGAGTTGATACGACTCGACGGCAATGGGTTTTTAATGGGAATGGGTATTAAGTGGTATCTCATTATGGTTTTGGTTTGCATTTCCCTAATAACCAATGTTGTTGAGCATCTTTTCATGTGGTTATCAGCCATTTGTTTATCTTCTTTGGAGTAATGTCTATTCAAATCATTTACCCATTTTTTAATTGGGTTATTTGTCTTTTGTCATTGAGTTGTTCTTCATATATTCTAGATACAAGTCTTTTATCAGATATATGATTGGCAAATATTATCTATCATTCTTTGGATTGTCTTCTCACTTTTGAATTAGAAAATTTTAAATTTTTATAAAGTTCAGTTTATTTTTTCCTTAGTTGCTTATGTTTTTCATGTTACGTCTAAGAAACATTGCCTAGTCCAAGTTCTCAAAAAGATTTTATAGTTAAGCTCTTAATTTTCTGCTGTGATCCACTCTGAGTTAATTTTTGAGTCAATGGTGTGAGGTATGGGCCCAAATTGATTATTTTGCATGTGGATATCCAGTTGATCCAGTACCATTTGTTCTTGAAAAAAATCTGCTCTTTCCTCATTAAATTGTTTTGACTCTCTTGTCTCAATTCTATTCCATTGATCTACATGTCTTTCCTTATGCCTATACCATATGGTCTTGATTAGTGTAGATTTATAGTAAGTTTTGGAACGAAGAAATATGGGTCCTCCTACTTTGTTCTTCTTTTTCAACATTGTTTTGGTTTTTCTGAGTCCCTTGTATTTCATTATGAATTTTAAGGTCAACTTGTCAATTTCTATTAAAAAAAACAGAACAGAGTTTTGGTAGGGATGGCATTAAATCTGTAAATCACTTTGGGGAATATTGCCATCTTAATGTTATTAAACTTATCATGGATAAAGTTTTTTTTTTGGAATTTTTTGGTGAAGCCATATTTTTTCACTAATGAAGTAGATGCTGAATCATTGTTTGTTGGTAATTTTTTGTTGTTTGAAAAAATGGGGTGCTCGTTGCCAGTAAGACGTATCAGTCTCATGTTACATGAAACACATCACGTATGTGGGACATGTCAGTCTTGGTTACACTTAAGCCATAGAATATCTTACTCTCTAAAATACTAAATAAACATCGCACTTGCTGCACATAATTGTTATCAGTTTGATTTAGAGTGAGCCGTATTGATACCACGTTCCATGAAGCACAGCACACACGTGGGACATATTGGTACCTGGTACGATGGCCCAGGAAGTGGATCACAAACAGTTTTCACCCAAAAAATAACTAATTTACTGGTGTATTTCCAAATACCGGTAACCATACTGTCATGGATTGAATTATGTCCCCCAAAAAATGTGTGTTTCAATTTGGCTGGGCCATGATTCCTGGTATTGTGTGATTTTCCTATATGTTGTAAATCCTGCCTCTATGATGTTAATGAGGGAGGATGGGTGGCAGTTGTATTAGTAAGGCAGGACTCAGTCTACAAGATTGGATTGTGTCCTGAGGCAATCTCTTTGAGATATAAAAGACAGAAGTGAGCAGAGAGACAGGGGGACCTCATACCACCAAGAAGGCAGTGCCAGGAGCAAGAGCATGGACCCCATTGGACCCGGGGTCCCTGCCAAGAGAAGCTCCTAGTCTGGGGGAACATTGATGAAAAGGCCGACAGAGAGACAAAGCCTTCGCCTGGAGCTGATGCCCTGAATCTGGACTTGGAGCCTACTTTACTGTGAAGAAATAAATTTCTCTTTGTTAAAGCCATCCATTTATGTTATTTCTGTTGTAGCAGCACTAGATAACTAAGACACATACCTTCCCAGTAACACAAAGGAAATAGTAAACATACTTGGAAGGGTTATCTCCCTGTACAGAAACCAAAACGGAAGTTTCACATAATCACTCCTCCAAGAAGCATCCCTGCATACGAATGGCTCTCAACACTCAGATGTGGTGTAAACCAACTTCCTTGGTTTTTAGGCAGTTGCACCAGTATCCGTCATGATGCTGGAACATACTAAAGTGGCTCAAATGCCAGTAAATAAACCTCCAGGGGCAGAAAATGTAACAGCGGCTTATGTATCCCATGATCCATGAAAGGGTTAAGTCTTCTAATGCATGAACAAGGGCCGTCCTTCCATTGATTTAAAAACCAGTTGCTGTCGAGTCAACTCCAACTCATGGTGACCCCATGTTTGTCAGAGTAAACTGTTCTTTAGAGTTTTCAATGGCTGATTTTTTTGGAAGTACATTGCCAGACTTTTCTTCTGAGGCACCTCTGGGTAGATTCAAACCTTCAACCTTTTGGTTAGCAGCCAGCCATGTTAACCATTTACACCTCCCAGGGGCTCTCCATTTATTTAGATCTTTAATTTCTTTTAGCAGTGTTTTATTGTTTTCAGTGTACATACCTTGAAGCTTTTAAATTCTCCCTGAAAGTTCCTACATTTCCACATAGTGGCTTATTTCATTGGGTTGTGTACACTTTTATGTAGCACTGAACCTTTTTTAAATACTTAAACCTATTTTATATGGCCAAACTCTAAAGTATTTCTCAGGACATTCTAATGTAAAAAATAAATGGCCAACATGAAAAACTTCTTATTGTTTCCGAGTTGCTGACCAAACTTCCTCTCTGGAAACATGTCCATATACAACAAATTTTGCATGTGTTTTTGGGGGTTTAGAGCCCTAGTTTTAGAGATTACATGCATATGTACATGTTGTAAACTAACTCCCAATATTTTAGGAAAATGTTCTTGATAATGGCAATGAAGACGAATATTTTTCTTTTCTTCATCTGCCTAAATTAAAGATAACCTCTCCAGATATTCCCTTTTAGAATATTCATGTGACCCATTTCTGTTACCTTGGGGTGTTTTCACTGTGCCTCACTTGGCAGCCAACACTCTTGCTCTTATTAATGCAGGTTCATTCAGTTCCAGTATAGAGTCTTTGACTGGCAAAGTAGCCTTTCTATGCTTACCATTTTCCCCACTTGTCAGCTATGTAATTTAATTATAGGTGTGTTCTGGGAGGAACAGCAAGGGGGAGCTGATTTCAGGGAAAACACTTTTATTTCATGAAAGAGCAAAATTTCCTTTTTGGCCTTAGCAGGCCGTTTCAGACAGGAAGGAAGGTGCAGATGTTTCAGATAAACAGAAGTGTAAATTTTATGGCAAACTTCAGAGTAATATTCAAAATCTAGGCTCTTAAAGTGTTTGGATGGAAACTGCAGATGGCTGTGAATCACTTTAATAATTGCATACATTAATTGTAGCAAATTCTCTGAATTTAGGAGTAACATTTTAGTATCTGAACAGGATTCCAGCCTCTCAGCACATTGGTATGTATGGTGTTCAGTTTGTGGAAATTCAGTGACAGATGCCCACCACGTTAACAGGCAGTCTGTAATGATCGGATGCAGGGAGGTGGAGTTGAGAGAAAATAAAGCTGGTGAATTTTTGATACCTTTTTTATATGTAGGAATAGAGTCCTACAAGAGCAGAGGTCTCATAACTGCCTGGCATTTATACATCTCACCAATAGTAATAACCCTAGGAGTCTTGAGTTTTTTTTTTTTTTCCCCCTTGCTTTGTCTCAGCTATTGACCCTCCCAGCCCCTAAACCTCAGATGAGCCCATTTTGAATTTTCTTTGTATTACTTTTTGTGGTTATTATCCAGCATTCTGATAACTTAAACATCTTCTACCCATCAGTACAAATGGGATCACATCTCCTTTATAGGAATTTTATATTTTACACACAGTATTGTACTAAAAGTTAGCTTCATCTGAGCTGGAAAAAATTTGGACATTGCATCACAGAATTAAAGTCCTTAAAACAGAACATTTCATGGGATGCCCTTTATTTTCTCAGGGAGAATTGGGACATTTTATTTCTGAGTCCTTGGGACAAATATTTGCAGAGTATTTCCTGTCCAGTTTTTCTTTCTCTTTTCTGAGGAGTACAAATTTCAGTATGAACAAACCCTCTTAGGTGGAACTAGTCTTTCAAGTGGAATTTGACCAGAATTAGACTATCCTGGTGATACAACATGATGAATGATCTGCTTGTGATTTCTGAGACATAATTCATCACCCTTTTCCATTTCTATTTGTTACATTTTCTTTCCTTCCACTTATCTCTTTCTCTTTATTTTCTGAGTCTATATTCACTATCTCCCAATTTTTCTATTGCTCCCTTACTCATTTCTCAAATCCCATAGGAACTCTTCTCTCCAAGGTTACTGGTGTACTCCAAATCATCCTGTCCAATGGCATTTTCTCAGTCTGACTCTTGAACCTTTTAGCAGCATTTGATACTGACCATCTCTTCCTTCTTGAAGCTCTCTTCATTTTTCTTTGATGTTATCAGTGCTATGTAAGTAGAAGGCTATTAATGTTTCCCTTCCCTTTCTAGTAGTATCTTATTTAAACTGCTTTGTATATGTTTTTATTCCATATCTGACTACTTTTTCTTCTCCTGTCACCCTTAAATTCATCTCTTCCCCAAGGTTCTGGCATTGGTACTCTTCCACTCCACTCTCCCATTTTTTCCCTCTCTATTTGGTGGTTAGTTCCCCTAAACTTTTTCTTTTGGGTTTTCCAGAAATTTAAATGTGCAACTTTATGGCCTTACTTTTCCACAGTCTTGATCTTTTTGAGGCCTGGATAGATACATTTTGATATATTTGGCCTAGTAGATGGGCCTCTTAGTCTTTCTCTTGCAATACTTTTTAAAAAAAACTTTGAGTAGTCCCTTGGAAATAGAGATGGAAAAAAACTATCAGTGGTAGTATGCAGTACTGAAAACAGGAAACTTTCAGGGGGTGGGAGGGTGATATAAGTCAGCTAGTAGATGCTCAAATATTTGAATGCATTCTTTTTTTTATAACAGATATCTCTTCAAATAAATATGATTGCATTTATTGTATTTCTCTCCCCTGATATATAATCATGGTGTTTGTATGGCAGGAAGTAATGAGTATTCTACCCTGAGCTTTACTTTAATAGATTCAAAGAATTTGCACTTCTTGAACGAATACAGTGAAAAAATTGATCAGAAATTGCATATTCTTTTGATTATTCCTGATTATTCTTTTTCTTGATTATTTTTGCTGGTGAAAGAAACTTTAGATCTGGTGGCACATAATGCTTCTATCTATCCTTGGAACACAGAATAATCTGTCATCAAAAACAAGCATAAAGATTGATGTAAAAAACAGACTGATGTTCATTTTTGTATGAACTCGGGAACCGGCAGTGACTCTGTTGACCTACTCTTGGCTTCTAGCAGACTGTTTCCAGGAATAACTCAAATATTGGTCCAGTTAAATAACATCATTATTTCTGCTCTTGAAATTCCTTATTCATTGTCCAGCTTTCATATGCCTATGAGGCGATTGAAAACACCTTGGCTTGGGTTAGGTGCACCTTAGCCTTCAAGGAGACATCTTTGCTTTTGAACATTTGAAAGAGGTCTTTTGCATTAGATTTGCCCAGTGCAATATGTCATTTGATTTCTTGACTGCTGCTTCATGAGTGTTGATTGTGGATCCAAGTAACATGAAATCCTGGACAACTTCAGTCTTTTTTCTGTTTATCATGATGTTACTTATTCTTGTTACTTTGAAGTTATTTCGATGTCTGAGTTAGATAAATAATAAGTAAAATGTTGGGAGGAAGCTAAGTCTGTAAAGGACTGACTCCTTGTTCACTTGTCATGTCATTGAACTAGCACAATGTTATGTGCTCATTTAATGTTGGGTCAATGCATAGTATGACTTCTTCATACAATACCTGCTCTAACATGTTAGTTTTCTTTTCTTTAAAAAAAATTTTTGCCGTATGAAAAAATATCATGTTAAAAAAAATTGTTTCAAAGGGGAATGCTGTATTCATAAAGATTAGAAAGTTTAAGAATGGCACAACATATTTTTATTTGCAGGAATTAAAAAATTACAGAAGTGTATTTGTTTTAATATGTTAATATAAGTTTAGTCTGTCTATAAAAAAAGAAAAAATCTAAACATCACCTATCAAATCCATAACTTGATTCCATCCACAGGTTTTACTTCGGTGATCTTCTTTGCTTTCAGGTGATCTTACTCATGTCCACCAGCACTGTTATTGGCACATTTTTTTGCATGTTCTTATCATCTTTAGTGAGTCCTGGTGGCACAGTGGTGACACGCTTGGCTGCTAACCAAAAGGTCAGCAGTTCGAACCCATCAGCCACTCTGCAAGAGAAAGATGTGGCAGTCTGCTTCTGTAAAGATTTACAGCCTTGGAAACCCTATGGGCAGTTCTGCTCTGTCCTGTAGGGTCGCTATGAGTTGGAATCGACTGGGTAGCAATGAGTTTGGTTTGGTATCATCTTTATCACCAAATGCTATGGGAATAAAATGTCCCTTAGATTAAGCAGTTTTTTTTTTTTTTTTTTTTGCCACCAACACTTTTTTATTTATTTGAACGACATTAGTTTCCTGATTGTAAATAACATTATAGGTAATGGGTAAAGTTAATCATGTTTCTTAATAATCTATCATATTAACTATTTGGATCACAAAAGTTATGAACTAGGCATACTACTCCCTATAGGCATTTAATGAGATGTATTTTAGTTTCTAAATAAAAAGGAAATAAATGCAGTAAGTAAAAATAATAATGAATATTAAATTTTCTAATTGGGGAAAAAGGTGTTTGCTTTCACATTTCTTTATATATGTGGCATCTCATAATGTAAACATTTTTCTATTTTATAATTTATGTAGCTGTATTTTTGTAGTAAGAATTTATTTTTAGTATGATACTTTTTAAAAATTAGCCAACAAGTTCATTTCAAACTCATAGAACAGCAAGTTAAATGATTGAAATTTCCAAATGACAAATTTTCTTTGCAGGTAATGAATAAAATATAAATATTTTCTGTTATAAAAATATGAACTTAGTCTTTTTCTGATGATATTATACTTATGAATAAAAAATTGGTATAAAATTAGTTGCTGCTTGACTTATATTCTGTTTTAAAAAGCAAGAGTAAACTAATGCATCATAGTTGACAAACTTTATTGAACATTTGTTTTATGCCATGCTGGGTACTATGCTAGGCTTTAGAGTTTCAAAGATAAAGAAGACGTGTACTTTCCTGAATCTATGGAATCTTTGTTCTTTATGATGTAGGGTGTTTGTGACTTAATAACAGTAGCAGAAAATCTTTTAATTACAATTGTTGTGACTAACATGTGAGACCATTCAGATTTTAATCTCTAAATCTGACATCCAAAGGGGCTTTTAGGTAATCTTTGAAGGTTTATGGTAGTTATAAAGGTATTTTAAGTGACCTAGAAGTATTTGCCCTATCCTTACAGGGAATTCCAGCTGCTGGTTGGGCTAGGAAAAGGGAGAGGCATGGGGAATGCATATGGAAGAAGGAAAGTAAGCTCCCTTAAGATGTCTGTTTTCTTGTAGCTCTGAGTTGCTAGTCATGACAGTACTTTGGGCCTAATGCACAACTAACTCCAGGATCCTTTTGCTGAAAAATCTAGAATTTGCTTTGTCCAATATGGTAGCCTCTAACGACATGTGGTTATTTGAATTTAAAGAAGTTAAATTTTAAAAATCCATTTCCTCAGCCACATTTCAGATGCTCAGTAGCCACATGGGGCTAGTGTTTACCTTATTGGGTACTGCAGAGATAGAAAGTTTCAATCATTGCAGAAAGTTCTTTGGACAGCACTGATCTGGATAACAAATCCATGAGAAAGATATTCAAAAAGGCTTAGTTGTGGCAAAGGAGACTAGCATTGAATTGAAAAGAATGTTTTCTTAATTGATCCTCTAGGGTTATTTGGAACTTGCAGGCTTTTAATGCATATCCTTTGTACTCCCAGAGTTTAAAAAAAAAAAGCTGTATTTCAGGATTGTAAAGATTTGCATGTTTGACTCAGGATGATGCTGAAAGTTAGAATTTGTGAGCTCATGTTTCTATCATACATTTGATTTCATTGTGTATATCTTCTAAGGCAAATATTGATTTGAACAGGATCTTATTTCTTTGTTTTGGTTCTCATTGATTGGTTATGCCTCTGAAGTTCTTAGGTTTTGGATCAATGTTTAGTCGAATCTTCATCTACTTCCCCAATTCCCTAACCCTTACCACACCCTAGAAGGCAGCAGTTTTTATATTAGAAGGAAATGCTCTCATTCTTTAGCTTCACACTCTGCCTTAGACTTTTAAAATTAGGAAAACATTTTAATACAACAGTGCTTTTTTATGAATATGATAAAAACGGAAAATCTCTCATTTTTTCCCAAAATGGAAATAACTGCTATTTTTATTATGTAAGTAATATACTGATTAGCAAAAAAAATGGACAGTAGAAAAATTAAAATTTGAAAAATCTCTCTTGATCTTAATGGGAATGTCTCTAGTTTGTTACCCTTGAGTCTGATGATGTCTATTGGTTTAAGCTAATTTGTGTCTTTTTACTTTATTTGTAGTTCAAAGCAGAAAAACATGACCCTCTCCATAGATACCAGAAAGGCATTTGTATATATAACATTTGTTTTTGATAATTTAAAAGTCTCTTACTAAAATACAAATGGATACTTCAATATCATATAAATATGATCAATTTTATTAGTGGACTTTTCTATTATTGAACTCTATGTTTTCATAAAATGAATCTTCCTTGGTCACGGTATACTGCTATTTTAATATGCTACTTGATTCTTATTGCCAATATTTATTAAAAAATATTGTGTGACAAAAAGAAATAATCTTTGTTAGTTATGAGGGATGGGAGGGGTTGGGGGGGAACTAAATAGACAATAGGTAGGTGGTGGCTTTGGTGAAGGGTAAGACAGTACATGGTGCTGGGGAGGCCAGCACAGCTTGTACAGGGAGGGGTCGTGGAGGCTCCATGGACACATCCAGGCTCCTTGAGGGACTGAGTTGCTGGGCAGAGGGCTGTGGGGACCATGGTCTTGGGGAACATCTAGCTCAGTTGGCATAACACAATATATAAGGACAGTGTTCTACATTCTACCTTGGTGAGTGGTGTCTGGGGTCTTAGAAGCCTGTAGGCAGCCATCTAGGATACTCCACTGGTCTCACCCATTCAGGAGCAAGGGAGAATGAAGAGAATAAGATACAAGGAAAGGATTAGTGCAGGGGACTGATAGACCATGGCCTCCATGACCTCCACCAGACTGAGTCCAGTACAGCTAGATGGTGCCTGGCTACCACCACTGACTTCTCTGACCGAGATCACAACAGAGGGTCCTGGACAGAGCTGGAGAAGGATGTAGAAGAACAAAATTCTAGCTCACAGAAAAAGACCAGATTTACTGGCCTGACATACTGGAAAAACCCTGAGAGTATAGCCCCCGGACACTCTTTTAGCTCAGAGGTGAAGTCACTCCCGAGGTTCACTGTTCAGCTGGGGATTAGACAGCCCCATAAGGCAAAACGAGACTAATGAGGCACAGCAGTCCAGGGACAAGGACTAGAAGCCAGGAGGGGACCACAAAGCTGGTGATAGGGAAGCCAGGGTTGAGAAGGGACAGTGTTGATATGTCATGAGGTTGTTAACCATTGTCGTAAGGCAATATGTGTACTGTTTAATGAGAAACTATTCTGTAAACCTTCACCTAAGGTACAAAAAAAAAAAAAAAATACCTATGTGAGATCAAATTGACAACAGCAACTCAAAAGGTTTGATGGGAAGCCTAGGGGACAGTGAGTAGAAGATAATGGTGATG
>NW_004444020.1:2638548-2712334 GCF_000243295.1 Trichechus manatus latirostris
ATTTGGAAAAGGATAGTGAGAATAGCAGCACAACTGGAAGAATGTAATCAATGTCACTGAATTGTACACGTAGAAATTTCTGAAATGGTGTATCTTTGGCTATGCATATTTTCACCAAAAAAAAAAAAAAAATTCCTCCAAGATAGAGAAGGGAGAGTGTTGACATGTCATGGGGTTGTTAACCAGTGTCGTAAAACAATATGTGTACTGACTGTTTAATGAGAAAATATTTGTTCTGTAAACAAAGTACAATAACAGAATATATTAAAAAAAAGTATTGCGTGATTTCTTCCCCTCCCCTCCTTTTTTTTTTTGTGTTGTCTTTATCAGGTTTTAGTGTCACTAAAAGAATTGAAGCTGTCCTGTTTTCTGGTCCTTTAAAGCTTCATGTCCCTTGAAATTATCTGAACCTGGTGCTTTCGGAGGGTGTAATTCTTTGGCATGTTTCTTAAATTCTTCTGTAGGGGTTGATTTATTCTTGATTTTCAAATTTATCAGCATAGAATCACATGCAGCATTTTCTTTTTAAAATTTCTTCTGTATTTGTGGTTATAAATCCTCTTTTATTTCTAATTTTGTTTTTGCCATTTTCTTTGAATAGTTAATGTTTTACCCATTTTTTAATTTTATTTCTGAAGAATAAGCTCCTTAGTTTTAAATAGGTTTTTCTAATTCAGTTTCTACTCTCATCATTATGAATTTCTCTCTCCCTTAAAGGATTACTGATATCGAAATGATTTTCTCCTTCAGATTTGTTCCTTTAAATGAAGGAAGTGGAGTGAGAAGTGAAAATTGCTTGTCTCTGGTACAGGCTTCCTACTCCTATAAAATTGCAACACTTCAATGTAATAGGTAGTTGCTTAAATGGAAATTAAGATTCCAGGATATGGCTCTGACTGAGCGGTTGCAGGACGTAGCTTTTCCTTCCTTTCCATCATGGTTTTGTTTAGACTATTTTGAAAGAATTGGTAGTGTTCAGTGTCTTTGTTAAAAATGAATTTTTCCTGTTTAGAACCTTTTGGCATCCTCAGCCAGTGCTTTACTACCTTAATCTATGCTAACAACACAGGCTTGCTTGCCTCTGTCATACTTTTCCACTTATGAATCTTAATCATTCATACTAAAATAAGTGGAGAAGAGGATAGATTTTAATACCAATAACATTTTAGAACAGTGAAAATATAAAACTAAGATATTTTTAGTGACCGTTAATCAGCTAACACTTTCCTATTATTTAAATGTTCTTGTGTTGATACCATATATTTTCTTATAAAATGCTTGCTTTTGTTTAAACTAAATTTAAGCACCTGTCTTCTTTTGTAGGTATAAGCGTGTCTTTTCAGTTGGAACCCATGCGATTACTACGTATAATCCCAACACTTTAGAAGTAACAAATCAGGTAATCACCTTGGAAGTTGTTAGCCATTTGTACGCACTCCATTTGAATTTTAAAAGCCACGATATAACCCATGACCTCCTGGCGTGAAATCAGTTCTTTAGGGTAGAGGGTCAAATCTGAAAGAGATTGATGTGCTTGTACAGTGTTGTGTGTTCAGAACCAGAAAAGAAGAATGGAGGAGGGAGAGAGAACATGTTTATTTCTGTGTTCTAAAGGATATAATTTTGTAATAGGTTGTTCTTGAATGCTACCATCTCAATGTATTATTAGTAAATTAGTTCTTTATAATTTTGAGAGGTTTATATTGTTATTGTAATATGCGTACATAAGTCATGAGTGCAACTGGAGGAAAATACTTGTTATTAGAGTAGTATTACTGTTCATAAAGGCAAGACCAACCTCAACATGGATAAGTAAACATATTTAAAGATATTTAAATTCTTAGGCATATATTCCAGATTTTTTTTTTTTTACACTGATGGGGTAAGTATAGAATTTTATTCCCTAGTTCATTTCACTTTTATCTATTTTAATTGCTTTGGGTTGATGTCATTCATCATTAAAATTGGAATATAGTTGTGTTTCTTATTGTTGACTGACGACTAAAAACCTTTAGAAGCATTTGTTATGTTCTAGGTTTGCTATAGGACATAACTTCTTTTAGACCTCTGCAGTATTTTGTAAAGTTTTGCTCATTTAATCAGTGGTTGTGAAATTAAAGTAATAAAAAATAAGTGTTGCATTTCACTGTATTATAGCACCGGTTGAAGGATTTTGTTTTTCTTTTCATTAGTGGCCTTATGGAGACATCTGTAGCATCAGTCCTGTTGGAAAAGGACAAGGAACAGAGTTCAACCTCACATTTCGTAAAGGCAGTGGAAAAAAGTCAGAAACTTTAAAATTTTCTACAGAGCATAGAACAGAACTTCTTACAGAAGCATTGGTAAGAAAGGTTACATGTTGGCAAACTAGATTTCTCTCTTTTCTTTGTAAAATGAAACAATGCATACATTAAAGTACAGTTCTGAACCTATGTATCTGCCCATCTTATTTTCTCTTACTGCCTTTTAGCTTGACACTGCTAAACTTTCCCTATTCTCTAACTGAAAGGTTGGAAAATCCTGTGTATGATATTTGAAAGTTTATTAGTCTTTTTAAATGCATATAGGATATAACGCAGTTGTATGTTTTAAGTAATCCATCTTGTTCTTCAGTAAAGCTCCACACACTTTTTATTGAATATCCTTAAACTGTAAGTTTAGTAACATTTATTAGTATCAGGATTACCAAGTTGGGACTTTAGTTGTTCTGGGTAGAAAGCTCTGAATCTTGAGTCTTCCTTACCAGTTTGTTGTCATAAACTGTGGTTATGTTTTCTCTTTCAGAGATTTCGAACTGATTTTTCAGAAGGAAAAATTACAGGAAGGGCAAGTATTTAATGTTTATTAATAAATATTTTTAATTTTTCAAATGTTGCCCTTTATTGCAGAAATTATTCCATATTCTGTGTGTTTCTTTTATGGCAAAGCTAATGGGAAACAAGGAAACATAATTTTAATATTCCCTGATACCATGTGTTAGAGAGATGAATGCAGTTTAACAGGAAACTCAAATATGAAGAATTAGATTTAAAACTGCTAATGCCAGTGGTTGGGAAAAAAATCATCAGGCAGAACCCGTGGAGTGTTAAAAACAACAGTTATAACCACTAAAATAATCTTTATTCAGTATTCTAAACAGTAGCACCAGTAAACATTACACTGCTGATAATGCTTATTGGAACATGCAACAGATGGTTGATGTAAGTTTCCTGTTTTAGAAGAATTAAAGCTTTAAGGAGGATCTGTGTATTGAAACTGTCTTATATGTTCTTGCACTGGATCTGGCCAGGATGAAGCTTTGTATGGTGCACTGACAGCTATGGGTGGGGAGTCATGGTTGCTTATTAGAATCTTTTCAACTTTCCCAAGCCTTTTCTACTCGTGTGACAGCAGCAGTTAACCTAAAGCAGAGACTTCTGGGGAGTGGGAATAGTAGTTTATGCTTTTCCACTTTTGAAATACTGAATTTCTTTCCATGAGCAAGTACTGCTTTTATAATGGGGAAAAAAGAATGCCTAAATGTATAGCACTGTTTGAAACCCATGGCTTCTGGCAAAAGGCAGGAACTGAATTTTAATATGCTGGTGGCATTCCCTGTCTTTCTTAAGCCCTTTCTCCTTTCTGTGGAATCTCCACTGCTTGTTTTAGCATGCCAAAAGCCTCTCTGATCTCAACTCAAGCACTTGGCTAGTTGCTCAAAAGCCATTTAAAATAGTTTTTATGGCAACTGGCAAGCTGCTTGTTTCTTGTTCCTGATGAGCCATAGTGAGATTTCTATAAATCATAAAACTTGACATGCTTATTTAATGTTGGCAGGTGAGTTTTCTGTATATCCGATCTGTCTGGAAAACACCTGCATCCAAAAGCATAGTTACAGATCTGCTTATAAGCTTCCCTTTATATCGGTTAACTTCAGCTACTTAGTACTTTTCAAAAGCTTTGTGGTAGAAACAGTATCTTTAGAAGATTGCCAGAAGGATATTCTGCCTAATTTTGGCCAGAAGTAAGGACTCAAGTGGCCAGTGTACCTCCCTAAATAAAGCTGAGATTCAACCTCAAATGCTGTGCTGCCTAAACAACATTCTTACATAAGTTGAATTTGGCCCTCAGGCCTTCAGTTGCCCTTGGATACACTCTAAATCAAGGTGTTTCCTTGACCTTCTCTCTAACGTTTCCATCAGCACATCTCATTATGGCAGTTGATTATCAGCTGAGAGGAATGGAGACTAGCCTGCAGAGTGGGTTGGGGACATACATGTGAACAAGCATGGTTTGGAAAAGCATCATTATTTTTTGTGGCCTCTCTTCCACCCCCACCTCTATTTCAGTGGAGTTTTTAATGATGTCAGCACCTGCTGCAGAGGTGTGGCACTGATCAATCCTTTAGTTCAGAGTCAAGAGTAAATATATTCTTGGTTTAATGCAGGTCCTTTTGGCTTTCTGCAAAATTCCTTTTATGTTGTGCAGGATGCCATTGATCAGTAATACCAAAGGGACTTGATAAGATATGGTCTTATGAACCTCATCGTGGGTTTTGTGTTGGGGAGTTAGTGGAGGTGTTTGTTTCTTAACGTCTGGCTCTCATTTCTGAACACCTGTGAGAGAATTTCTCTCTGATTTCAGTGTTAGAAATAGTTGTGCACTTGAGCAACTAATTTATTTTTACCTCAAAAATTGTGTAACTGATCATCATGTGTCCCTCTTCATTTTGATGGGTAGAAAACTTTGTGTTTTTATTATTTTTTGCCTCATTTTCCCTTTGTTTTAGTTCATTTTCTCCTTTTGTATCACATCATTTTGGTTAGCTGCTTCTTAAACTTTTTTTTTCTTTTTAAGAATATAACTGATCATCTCTGATCCTCAGTGACTTTAATTTATAAAGAAATGTTATTATGTAAATGGATTTTTACTTGCAAATGTGATCAGAACTCCTGAAGATAACTTCCAAATGGTGTAATTAGAAAAATAATTTTTTAGCTTTTTTTTTTTTTTAAATGTGTAGAAAGAAAATCTGTATTAATATATGAGCCATCTCAGGTTGTTTAAATTGAATATCGTAACTTCCCTGAAATGTGACTTGGCTCTTTTCCATATCTAACTTGGATTAAAAGAATCCATCAACAAAAGTGGAAATCTTTTTCCTGATAAAACTCTTCCAGAATAACGTTTCTATTTAGGATTCCTCCCCCCCCCCTTTTTTTCTTTTTATAGATTTACATACAGTGACTTAAAATAATTTTTAAAAACTATTGTAAACCAAAACCATTGCTATGTAAAAAAGAAGATACTATCATCAATTAGAATGAATATTCTTATTGAAATAAACAGACCCTCTCTGAATAGCTAAAATTATATATGGTTTTAAAAATTTGTATAGTAGCTGTAAATATAAGATTACTTAGATTTTTTATTGTTTCAGCAGTGATTGGTACATTAATCATAACTATTTTTTTGGTAAGTTTAAATATGAACTTATAAGTTATATTGTTTCTCTCTCTAGAGATATAACTGCTATAAGCATCACTGGAGTGATACAAGAAAGCCTGTAATTTTGGAAGTTACTCCTGGAGGCTTTGACCAAATTAATCCTGCAACCAACAGAGTCCTCTGTTCCTATGACTACAGAAATATTGAAGGCTTTGTAGATCTTTCTGATTATCAAGGAGGGTTTTGTATACTTTATGGAGGATTTAGTAGATTGGTAAGTAGTGTTTTTTAAAAAGATATTTGAAAAGAGACAGAACTATTTGAAGGAAAGCAGGGATTTTATACTTCATTTTGAAATTTCATGTGAGTCTTCTGGGAGGAAGTATGGTGTTAGGACTGCAGGCTTTAGTATCAAAAAGAACTGAGCTGGAATTGTGACTTACTGCTCTCTAAAACGAGGAGAGTAATATATGTGTCATAAGTTTTTTTGTGAGGATGGGGTGAGATAATTTATGTAAAATGCTTAATTAGCACAGTGCGGGCTAAGTTGTGCTCAATAAGTTGTGGTCACAGTTACTTTCACTAGTACTGTCTTACCTAAAAGTGTCTAAGCTCTTCTTTGAAGAAGTAATTTAAAATCTCTTATTTTTATAGTTACGGAGTCTTCCCTCCTTCGCCTAACTCTTTGTAATTTAAAATTTGAGTATTCATTGAAACTTCAAATTTGGAATTCATTGCATGTTCTTGGTCTTGAAATCCTGAATTATATATAAGTAAACTGTGGTGTATATTAGAAGCTATAAGATCCTGAGACCCTGTTTGTTAATCAGTGATAGAACTGGAACTGTGGATGGTGACCACCTTTTCATAAGAAACATCCTGTCTTATTAATAAAATTTAAACCCCAGATCTCAAAGATGAGCAATATAAAGAGCTTCCACATTCAGAGACTCAGTTGAATTTATTCTTGTTTCTCAAGTTTCCCTTCTGTTTAGAATTTATAATTCCTACAGCTGCTAACCAAAAGGTCAGCGGTTCAGATCCACCAGCCGCTTCTTGGAAACCTTATGGGGCAGTTCTACTCTATCTTATAGGGTTGCCATGTGTCAGAATTGGCTTGACAGCACCAGGTATAGCTATCTTAGGAGACTCTGGGTGGCTCAGATGGTTAAAGGATCAACTATTAACTGAAAGGTTGGCTGTTCAAACCTATCCAGAGGTACCTTGGAAGAAAAGCCTGGTGATCTACTTACGAAAGATAGTAGCCTTGAAAACTGTGGAGCACAGTTCTGCTCTGCAACACATGGGGTTGCCATGAGTCAGAATTGAACTCATCGGCAACTGCTTTTTTTTTTTTAATAGTTACCTTGGTGGTCTGGGAACACTACTCCAAGACTGAGTGTTCTGTAGATAAATTATCCTTCTCTGGGAAGCAGAGCCAAGGCAAGCCTGGAACTTTTATACATAGAAGGGCCTAGAGAATAGCAACAGGGAAATAAAATGATGGAGGGCTGGACAATCTGATTTACAAAATATGGTTTGCTCGTCAGAGCTTATAGGCCTTTTTCCACCCTGGATTTTACTCTTTCTCCAGGTAATGGGTACCATCCTAGTGTCCCTCATCTAGGAACACACATCTAGACATTTTGCTACCTAAACCCATATGATGAAGGCCCAGGGAAAAGCTTAATTCCT
The DNA here is from genome assembly GCF_000243295.1 of Trichechus manatus latirostris. Lineage (NCBI taxonomy): Eukaryota > Metazoa > Chordata > Mammalia > Sirenia > Trichechidae > Trichechus > Trichechus manatus. The sequence goes on from NW_004444020.1 coordinate 2,645,671, forward strand.
GCTCCTACCAAAAGTCTGCTGTCCCTGGGCAGTGGTGATTTGTGATGATTAATGCCTTGGTGGAAAACACACCTAATTACAGAAATATGGCCTTGCAAGTCTTCACAGGATAGCCATATCAATGTAATCTCAGCAATTTTGTTACAGTTTAATAAAGTCACACAGTACACAGGGTCACCATTAAGGATGAGAATTGTTTGATTCTTCTTTTATTGCTAACATTTTTTATTATTTGATAGCAGCAGGAAACTTTAATTTTAATCATCTACTTTCTAAGCATACTCTTTGTCTTTTAAAAGACACTAGCTATAAGGAATCAATTCACTACAGATATGATATAACATAGATTCATTAATCCAACAAACCTTTATCTGATACTTTAGAAGGTAGACATCTATAGTGACTGTGACATGCTGCTGGGAATAAAATCAGATTCTTAGGCAAGATCTGATCCAGTGTTTCTCAACAGGGGTGCTAGTAGCATTCTGGACAGGACACTTCTTTCTAGAGTGGGAATTTCTGTTCCTTCCCTTTGCAGGACGGTTAGCATTTCTGGTCTCCAGGCACCAAATGCAATACATTATCCTTAAGTTTGCAAATACCCCCCTGGGATGGTTTGTACTATTGCTAGGCCAATGACTTGTAAACATTTATACATTGTTCAAAGGTTATCTTGCAAGGAAGCCCATTGTATAAAACAGATTAAGTCAGAACTACCATAATTATAATCAGGAATCTTGCCTACCCAGTACCCACCACCCCCACTGGGCCTGGCTGGGGTCCTTGAGGCCTCTCCTTAGGAAGCTCCAGGGTACTGTTTTGTACACAGTGATGAGAACTGTACTCTGAAAGCTATGAGATAACTTACGTTCAGTAAGTTAGTTGTAGGGCTTAATTTACTAACAGTTTTTGAACTGCAACTCACTGCTTATTTACCTCTGAGAAGATCTATGACTTCTTTTTTTTTTTCCAATTGCTATTTTATTCTCTTTTCTATGAGTTAAGTAATGTCACATTTTAGTTGCTTCAGCCCTTACTTCTTAAATTTCAATACTTGTGCAGCATTTATTCGCATCAGAGCAAAGAGAAGATATTATCAAAAGTGCAATAGACCATGCTGGCAACTACATAGGTATTTCATTGAGGATCAGAAAAGAACCTTTAGAATTTGAACAGTATTTGAATCTTCGCTTTGGAAAATACAGCACGGATGAGTCCATCACATCTTTAGCAGAATTTGTAGTCCAAAAAATATCACCTAGACATTCGGTAAGATCTATATGTTAAAAATAAAAATTTGTTTATCTGATTTGGATTTTTTTCCAGTAACTTTTTAATATGTTTCAATTTTATTGTTTGAAGGAACCTGTAAAAAGAATTCTAGCACTTACAGAAACATGTTTAGTAGAACGTGATCCAGCAACCTATAATATTGCTACATTGAAGCCTTTAGGAGAGGTACGTTTAACTTATATGAGATTTCTTCTCATTGATAAATTCGATTTTTTTTTCTATTTTAATATTTACTCATGCCCGGAGAATGGGAAATAGGCAGAATCTGTATTCAATTCTTCACATAATTATATTTATTTATTTTTTTAAATTGTACTTTCGGTGAAGATTTCCAGAGCAAATTAGTTTTTCATTAAACAGTTAATACACATATTGTTTTGTGATGTTGGTTGCCAACCCCATGACATGTCAACACTTTCCCCCTCTCAATTTTGGATTCCCCGTTACCAACTTTTCTGTCCCCTTCTACCTTCTTGTCCTTGTCCCTGAACTGATGCGCCCATTTAGTCTTGTTTTGTTTTATGGGCCTGTCTGTTCTTTGGCTGAAGGATGAGCCTCAGGAGCAACTTCAGTACTGAATTAAAAGTGTGTCCAGGGGCCATACCTTCGGGGATTTTCCAGTCCCTGTCAGACCAGTAAGTCTGGTCTTTCTTTTTTTTTTGAGTTAGGATTTTGTTCTACATTTTTCTTCAGCTCAGTCCAGGACCCTCTATTGTGATCCTTGTCGGAGCAGTCGGTGATGGTAGCCAGGTACCATGTAGCTGTGCTGGACTTACTCTGGTAGAGGCTGCAGTAGTTGTAGGTCATTAGTCCATATAATTATATTTATGGATCTTAGAACAGTGAATATAAAATACAGTGGTTATTTTTCAAAAGTATATGAAGAATAGAACTTCTTATTCAGTGATGTATGAAAATTTGAATGTGACTTTTAAGCAGTTCTTATACTCTGATAGTGTAAATTAGTTACATTTTAAAATATTAACTGTTGTAAGCTAAATGATGATATGTAGTTCTTGTAATGAAATACCATAAAACTAAACATTTTTTTGTTGAACTTTTTGTTTTCATTAGGTATTTGCATTGATTTGTGACTCAGAAAATCCACAACTTTTTGCCATCGAATTTATAAAAGGGCAAATACGAAAATATTCTTCAACAGACAGGTATTGTTTTTTTCTTTATTCATGAAGCTTTTGAAAAAAAGAAAAATGCCCAGTCAAAGAGGAAAAACAAAGATTTATAATCTAGAACTGTAAAATTATGTAACTTAGGAAAACATTACATTATTTAAAGTTTTTATTTTTAAATGAATAGTTAAAATTACCTCCATTTACTTTGCAGCTTCTTAAAGGGAAGAAAAATGGTGATTTAATTTTAAATGAAATAATTTTTAAAAAATGCATTTCTGTAACTTTTTTTTTTAAAGTATTTTAGAATAGCACCTTTTAATGTGAGGGCAGTGAAGATTCAGTGGTAGAATTCTTGCTTTCCATGCAGGAGACCTGGGTTCAATTCTCAGCCAGTGTACCTCATGTGCAGCCACCACTGGATGGTTGGTGGAGGCTTGCGTGTTTTAGTGGATCTTCCAGACTAAGACAGACTAGGAAGAAAGGCCTGGCGATCTACGTCTGTAAAGCAACCAGTGAAAACCCTATGATCACAATAGTCTGATCTTGTTGTGCAGGGGTTTGCCATGAGTTAGGGGGTGGACTCTGCAGCAACAAATGTTAACAACATTTCTTAAGTTGCTTGAATAACAGCAATAAGTTACTTTAATATAAATACACTTAATGTTAGATTTTTGTAAGTTGACATCATAAGCTAGTTAACAGTTTTCCAGTGGAATATACTTGGATGTTTTTATATTACTGTGACTTGGCTATTACTGTGAATGCCTGTGAGCTGTTAAAGCTCAGAACCAACTGTAAGATAAATGCATGCATAATGAATTCTACTATGAATGACAGGACCTCCCTTCATGTACTAAACTGTTACCATAGGATTGGTAGTTCTTATATTCCAGGCAGTTCTTTCACGCCGCTAGAAATAAATTGAGACTGAATCTGTGTTTGAAATTTAGTTGAAACAGTTTCGGTACATTTTCCCAATGTGTGTAGTACAACCTTACTGAAGTTTTTTTTCAATTCCTACAGTATGACCAGTAATTATTTCTCACTTTAGAAAACTTTCTATCTAAGGTCTGCAAAAATGGCATCTTAAGCATAGGTTCATTACAATATTATAATAAAACGCGCAAAGACCTGGAATTAGAAAACCAAAAGGGGAGAACAACGCTTGGGCATTTCTCAAGTTGAAAGAACTGAAGGAAAAATTCAAGCCTCAAGTTGCAATGTTGAAGGAGTCTATGGGCAAAAAATTGAATGGTATAGGAAGTATCAAAAGAAGATGGAAGAAATACACAGAGGCACTGTACCAAAAATAATTGGTCAACGTTCAGTCATTTCAGGAGGTAACATATGATCAAGAATCAATGGTATTGAAGGAAGAAGTCCAAGCTGCACTCAAGCCGTTGGTGAAAAACAAGGCTCCAGGAATTGGCAGAATACTGACTGAGATTCTTCAGCAAATGGATGCAGCACTAGAAGTGCTCACTCGTCTATGCCAAGAAATTTGGAAGACAGCTACCTGGCCAACTGATTGGAAGAGATCCATCCATATTTGTGCCCATTCCAAAGGAAGGTGATCCAACGGAACGTGGAAATTATTGAACAATATCATTAATATCACATGCAAGTAAAATCTTGCTGAAGATAATTCAGAAAGGATTGCAGCAGTACATCAACAGAGAACTGTCAGGAATTCAAGCTTGATTCAGAAGAGGATGTGGAACCAGGGATATCATTGCTAATGTTAGATGGATCCTGGTTGAAAGCAAGAATACCGGAAAGATATTTACCTGTGTTTTGTTGACTATGCAAAGGCATTTGACTCTGGATCACAACACATGGATAACATTGCGAAGAATGGGAATTCCAGAACACTTAATTGTGCTCATGTAGAACCTGTCCATAGACCAAGAGGTAGTCGTTTGAACAGAACAAGAGTATATTGTGTGGTTTAAAATCAGGAAAGATGTGTGTCAGTCTTGGTACCTTTCACTGTACTTATTCAGTCTGTATGCTGAGCAGATAATCTGAGAAGCTGAACTGTATGAAGAATGTGTTACCAGGATTTGAGGAAGACTCATTAACAACCTTTGATATACAAATGACACAACCTTGTTTGCGAAAGTGAAGAGGACTTGAAGTACTTAATGATGAAGATCAAAGACTACAGCCTTCAGTATGGATTACACGTCAACTTAAAACAAAAATCCTCACAACCAGACCAATAAACAATGTCATGATAAATGGAGAAAAGATTAAAGTTATGAAGGATTTCATTTTACTTGGATCCACCACAATCATCACCCATGAAAGTGGCAGTCAAGAAATCAAATGCCATATTGCATTGGACAGATTTGCTGCAAAAGACCTCTTTAAAGTGTTCAAAAGCAAGTATGCCACTTTGATGAATACGGTGTGTTTGACCCAAGCCATGATGTTTTCAATTGCCTCATATGCATGTGAAAGCTGGACAATGAATAAGGAAGACAGAAGAATTGATGCACTTGAATTATGATGTTGGCGAAGAATATTGATTATACCATGGAATGTCCGAGGAATGAACAAATCTGTCTTGGAAGAAGTATAGCCAGAATGTTCCTTAGAAGTGAGGATAGTGATTCTTTGTCTCACTTACTTTGGACATGTTAGCAGGAGGGACCAACCCTGGAGAAGGACATCATGCTTGGTAGACTGTCAGTGAAAAAGAGGAAGACCCTTAATGAGATGGATTGACACAGTGGCTGCAGCAACGGGCTGAAACATACCTACTATTGTGAATGGCACAGAACCGGGCAGTGTTTTGTACTGTTAAACATAGGGTAGCTATGAGTCGGAATCGACTTGACAGCACCTAACAACAACAACAAGAAACATAGGTTATATTTCTTCGTGTCCTGAATATAAGGGAAGAGAATGGCTTAAAAAAATAGTGCAGCTATCCTTATCAGAGGAAGGAACTCAAGACTCACAGTTTGTCACGTGCTTTATGACAGATATCCATCAGCTGGTGAGTGGATTAACAAAATGCTGTATGATGGAATATTACTTAACAATAAAAAGGACTGAACTAATACATGCCACAGTGTGCCAAATTGTACGATAAGTGAAATAAGTGAAACCTTCATGAAATGTGAAATAAGGCAGACATGTAAGACTGCATGTTGTATAATCCCTTTTTTATCAGATTTCTTGAAAAGGCAAAACTATAGAGACAGAAAACAGATCAGTGGTTGCCTGGGACTGGGGAGTTTTTTGCAAATGGCCACAAGGGAACTTTTTGGGATGACAGAAGTGTACCAAAACTGGATTCTGGTGATGATTGCACAACTGAATAAATTATTAAAAATTATCAAACTGTACATTTTAATTGGGTAGATTTTGCTGTTTGAAAGTTATACCTGAGCAGCCCTTGTGGCCCAGTGGTTAAGTGCTTGGCTGCTAACAGATCGGCAGTTCGAACCTACAAGCCGCATCCGGGGCACCCAGGGCAGGGCTAGCGCAGCTGGGACCCGGGCGAGGACAGGATGTGGAACAGACGGGATTCAAGAATTTGGGTCTGAGAGGCAGTAGGTGAGTGATGGGTTCGCTAGCTGCACTGGCTCAGGAGTCAGACCTCATTTCCAGTCTTCACATTGCCATTTGATAGGTGTGTGACCATGCGTAGAGTAATTAATTAACATCTTTCAGTCTCAGTTTCTTCATCTATAAAATGGGATAACAATCACCTCATTGAACTGTTGGGGAAAAAATAATGCATTATAGTTGTCAGCACAGTGCCTGGCCCATTGTGAGTTCACTGCTCTTTCTACTTCTGCTTGCCTGGAGCAGTGCTCAGGAGGAAGGGTGTGTCCTAGACCTAATCACTTCCCAGTTATAAGGAGCAGCATTGATACAGAGATAGGCAAGCACAAATGGGAAAGATGGATGTCACTTGAAGATTGCCAAGGAAACAAGGAATGCTGGAAGAGACAAGGACCTCCCCCAGAGCCACAGAGAGAGCCTTCCCCTAGAGCTGGTGCCCTGAATTTGGACTTCTGTCTTCTAAACTGTGCGAAAATAAATTTCCTTTCTTTAAAGCCAAAAAAGAAAAAAGGAAAGACCCGGTAGTTTGCTTCTGTCAAGATAACGGCATAGGAAACTTTATAGGGCAATTCTGCTGTGTAACATGGGGTTGCTATGAGCAGCACACAACAGCAAGTTATACCTCAATAAAGCTGTTATCTTAACAACAACAGAAAAAACAGAGAGTGACGTTAAAGCTGTAGTGCTTAAGTAACTTGTACAAGGTGATGCAGCAGTAACGTAAAGAGGTAGTATTGGAATTCCAGGCTCTGTCCCAAAGGCCCCCTGCTCTTTGGAGCGTTGTAGTGTACCTCCGGTGCCTCCATGAGCAGATTATGTGTTAAAGGGCCTAGGGTGTGTTCAAATCAGAATTTTCCTTATACCAATCCTAAAATCTTATTTATTTTTTAACTTCTTAGAGATTCGTTATTAGCAAGTTTGCTGGATGGAGTGAGAGCCTCTGGTAACAGAGATGTTTGTGTAAAAATGACATCAACCCATAAAGGTCAGCGATGGGGGTTACTCAGCATGCCTGTCGAAGAGGAAGTAGAGAGCCTTCATCTCAGGTTCTTAGCTGCACCTCCAAGTAAGTATTAATTTAGATGTAATTGCATTTCGATTTGTCTACTCAGTAATATTTTAAGAATTAGGAATGCAAACCTCTAACTCTTCTTTTTGAACCATTTCATCTCCTTGTAGACGGCAACTTTGCAGATGCTGTATTTAGGTTCAATGCTAATATTTCCTACAGTGGAGTTCTGCATGCAGTAACACAGGATGTAAGATAAATTTTATCCTATTTCATTTATTGTCATTAACTTTTGGTATGGAAGCTTTTTTGAAATACTCTTCCTTCACCCAGGGTCTCTTCTCGGAAAACAAAGAAAAATTGATCAATAATGCCATAACAGCATTACTGTCCCAAGAGGGAGATGTTGTTGCTTCAAATGCAGAACTTGAGAGTCAGTTCCAGGCTGTGAGGAGGCTCGTGGCTTCCAAAGCTGGGTTTCTAGCCTTCACTCAGCTTCCAAAGTAAGTTGTTTCTGAAACTTTTTTTCTCTCAGAGAATTTGAACAATTCAGATAATTGACAGTTTATCTCTTGATATCTTACTAAACCTTGATACCTTTCTGTGATGATATGGTAGTTTTTATTCATGTGAAATGCAGAAGCAAGGTGAGTGGCACTGAAGTGGAATATTGATCCCCCATACTCACCGGTAATAACTACTCACTCTTGTTTGAGTAAATTTGAATGGAAATTACATGCTTTCTAGTTGTAGTCAACCTTAAAAAAAATCCTTCCTCCATCCCAAAGAAAAAAACTATTTTGAAAACTGGTTAGATTGTTAACACGATATATTCTAGAAGTGGGATTCAGAATATCTAATTGCTGCAGTAATGCAAAGGAAACTTAACATGATCTGTTGTGTTACATTTTAATAATAAAATAATAATAAATGCTCTATTGGTGCTAGTACGTGCTTATTTTTTGTTCTAAAAGGTTTCGGGAGCGTCTAGGAGTGAAGGTAGTGAAAGCTCTCAAGAGGAGCAACAATGGAGTAATCCATGCAGCTGTTGATATGCTTTGTGCCCTCATGTGTGTAAGTAGTGTTTTTCTTAAGGAAACTGGTTTTTCTTTAAGTTGATTGGTGATTTAATTTCCACACACCTAGATTTTCATTGTACCAGTTAAAGCCCATGCTTCTATATCCCTGATTTGCTATCATAGCTATTATTTATTCTAATAAATGTTTGTTTTGCACTTCCTGTAAGCCAGGACTATGCTAGGTGCTAGAAATATAAAGATGCTAAGACAAAGGTGTTTCCTTCAAATTGCTAGCAGTCTAGTAGGGTAAGCACATGTATACAATATAAAATAGTATAGGGGCCATGAGTTTAGTTTGGTAGTGAGGGTAGATGAGAGATTCTAGGCCAGTCTTTCTAGAAGATGTTATTTGTGATATGAGTCTTAAAGGATGGGTATTCTCCAGCTGTGGGAAGGCTTTCCTGGGAGAGAGAATAACATATACAAAAGCATGTTAAAGAAGCAGCAGATAATGAAATATGGTTGGCATGTAAAATGTGTATGGAAGTGGCATTAGAATTTGTAACTATAGATGTACGCAGAGACAGTCATAAAAAGCCTTGTTTCAGACGATGGGACGTAAGCTGTATCCTTTAGTGAGGAACAACTGGAAGATTTGTCAACAGGGGAGCAACAACATGATCAAGTTTACATTTTAGAAATTCTACTCCGGTGATGTGTGGAAAATAGATTAGCAGTAAAGTTACAGGCAGGTCGACCAAATTACCATGTAAGAAATGAGATGCTGGGCTAGGGTAGTGACAGGGGCTGCTGAAGAGATAAGGAACTAACTTGGTGTGACTGCTTGTATGGAGGGAGAGGCAGTTGTTTAGTAGAACTTTGATGTTTCATTAACCTCAATTTTATACGTACTTTCTGGAACTTTTTTGGGGACTTTTTTATTTAAAGTATTTTATACAAGCTTAGCGGTATGGAACAAACATATTTTTTATTCCCGTAAGTAAATTAAAGTTTATTATTTTATTATCTTTGCTACTACAGATAATTCCATTAACAGAGTTAGTGGGATAACTGAAACATAAAATAATAGTGTGAAACAAACAGATTGAGCTCGCCTTACATATTAGGCATTGGCTACGTATTTTACATGAATTATCGTATTTAAACTTCATAATAGTTCTATAAATACAATTATTCCTACTTTACAGCAAAGGAAAATGAGGCTAAGAGAGGTAATTTACCTCCCAGCCATTAAAAAGAAACACAAACCCGTTGCCATCAAGTCAATTCTGACTCATAGTGACCCTACAGAACAGAGTAGAACTGCCCTATAGGGTTGCCAAGGAGCGCCTGGTAGATTCAAACTGCCGACCTTTGGGTTAGCACCCGTGTCTCTTAACCACTGTGCCACCAGGGTTTCCAAAAACCTGTTGCCATCAGGTTGATTCAGACCCACAGCGACCCTAGGGGACAGAATGGAACTGCCCTGGAGGGTTTCCAAGGAGTTCCTGGTGGATTTGAACTGCCAACGTTTTGGTTAGCAGCCATTTCACTTAACCACCTGTGCCACCAGGGCTCCTCAGCTATAGACAGTAGCATATTAGGATTTGAACTCTGTTCTTAACTATCATGCTGGAATCCCTTTGGAATCCCTTTTACAATCTCAATTGGTCAGCGGTTCCAACCCACCAGCCACTCTGCAGGAGAAAGATGTGGCAGCCTGCTTCTGTAAAGAGGTACAGCCTTGGAAACCCTATAGGGTCTCTGTGAGTGGGAATTGACTCCACAGCAGTGGATTTGGTTTGATTTGAAGTGTTATGTTATAAAATTCTAGGTGGTTGGGAAGATGTTGTTTGTCTTTTATGGATGTCTGTGACTTGTGAGAGGGTACCTTGTGCAGGACTGTCTGCCGTCACTTGTTGAACACATTTATGTATAACGTCTGATTAAACCCAAAGGAAATCATCGCTTTTTTTTTTTAATTGTGCTTTAGGTGAAGGTTTACAGAGCAAATTGGTTTCCCATTCAGAAGTTTATACACAAGTTGTTCCACAACATTGGTTGCAGTCCCCACAATGTTTTAGCACTCTCTCCATTACCACCCCATTTTCATTCATCTGGTTTTCCTGCCCCTTTAGGAAATTGTCACTTCTGCCTGACTGTCTTATCACGAGTTTTCTTTCTGCCTTAAACTTTAAAGGCTATGGTTTTTAGTTCTCTCAGTGTGTAATGAATACTCTTTATAAATGACTCGTGTGATGCCAGTACATGGGACTACTCATGAATTATCACTGTTTTTAATCAATAGCCCATGCATGATGACTATGACTTGAGACAAGAACAGCTAAACAAAGCCTCTCTTCTCTCTTCAAAGAAGTTTCTGGAAAACTTACTGGAGAAATTTAATTCCCATGTGGTAAGTTGTAACGAAATTTGTCTTAATGGGAAATGCTGCATCATTATCAAAAGGTATTCTAGAAGTGCTGGACAAAAAAAAAAAATCTTTTTTTTTTTTTTAATTGCAGCCCCTAACTGTATTAGTCACAGTTCAGCTTGGTCACTAATAATAAAATATTCTGTTTTAGGACTATATCCATTCATCTAGGAAGGATAAGTTGCAAAGCCTCTAGATTTTTACAGTGATACTCCATATTTTTGTTTTTTCTTTCTTTAAAAATGCCATTATGAAATAAAACTGCTCTAAAAAAACTAAGCCAAATCTTTGTTCTTCAGTCACTGGTAATAATTTTGGAGATGGGCAATCTATAACATCTAGGAGGAACATAAATTGCTTAAGTTTTATAGGTGTTGTCAAAGATAACTTTTTATACGAATACATGTTATCCTTAGTTATATGTATTTGAGGAATCTTGGTTATTCTCTTGAAATTTAATGAATTTTAATTATGTTCCTTTTGAAGTATGGTGGGTAATAGATTTACTACAAGTACTACTTAGTTATCAAACTTTGAACCTCATGCTGAGAAATGCAGTGTTCACTTCTGACATGTAGAATAACACAAAGATACAGTATTGGCGTGGTTTAATGAAGTTCCCTCTCTGTCGCTAAGTCTTAAGGCAATATGTTACTTTGTTTCAGGATCATGGGACTGGTGCCCTAGTTATTAGTTCACTGTTGGACTTCCTTACTTTTGCCCTCTGTGCTCCATATAGTGAGACAACTGAAGGGCAGCAGTTTGATATGCTTTTAGAGATGGTAGCATCCAATGGAAGAACCCTCTATAAACTCTTTCAGGTGAGAGCTTGCATTTTTCTTATCAGATGACAGCTAGTCTAAGGGAACTTCTTTTGGGGCCAGTGTGTTTTTAAATAATACACGTGTGCTTCTATAGTAATGTTGATAAATAATTTAATATATAGCCCAATTAAAAAAAAACAAACAAACCCGCTGCCTTCGAGTTGATTCCGACTCATAGTGACCCTATAGGACAGAGTAGAACTGCCCCATAGGTTTCCAGGGAGCACCTGGTGGATTTGAACTGCCAACCTTTGGGGTAGCAGCCATAGCTCGTAACCACCATGCCACCAGGGTTTCCATAGCCCAATTAGGAAATTTAAACCCAGATTTTTTTTGGTGTTTCGTGTACAGCCCTGTGGACAGCTGTTGACCATTGTTTTGAACCCTTTGCCCATTTTTTCCATCTTTAACTAGTTGTCATTGAGTTGACGCCGATTCATGGCAACCTTCTGTGTATCAGAGTAGAACTGTGCTCCATAGGGTTTTCAGTTGCTGATTTTTCAGAAGCAGATCTCCAGGCTTTTCTTTTGAGGCAATTCTCAAATGACTCAAACTATAACCTGTTAATTAGCAGCCCAGTGCGTTAACCCGTTTGCACCACCTGGGGACTTTGTTTCCATCTTTAGAAGTAGTAAAAAACCCATTTTCTTTGTGGTTGGCCCAAAGTTCCCTTTTCTTTAGAGATTCCCAGATAATAAGATGAGCTTTAGCAGGGCTGGTATTAAACAATGGAAAACATGTATTTCATATAATATCATGGTATTTATTATATACACATATGTGCATGATGTACAATATTTACATTTTCTTTTATATTCGTTTTAGTATCATTAGTATGTGATTTGTATCATTCAAATAAGTATAATTATCATTCAAATAAATGTATAATTATTCAGATATGTGCTAGCTATTTCCTACTAATGTGTACTCTTTATATAAAGTTTTAAGTCTCTGTAAGGCTATATTTTAAGAATACCTAAAATATTAGGCAGACTTTGTTGTGACTTTGAGATGTATCCTTTACTAATTTACTAATCACTTATAGTTTGCATAAAATTGCATATCTTCGTTAAGAGCAACAGTTAAATGTGTTAGAATAAAATGTTTTTATTCAGTGATACTTTTTATTTTTTCCGTTTTAAAGCATCCTTCCATGGCAATTATAAAGGGAGCTGGATTGGTTATGAAGGCAATAATAGAGGTGAGAGAACAATTTTGAAATTTTAAACTTACTTGAATATCGATTAGCTATTTTAATTGAAGCTGACAAAATTACCTTTCAGTCTTTTATGGGAAGCACACAGGTTTTCTCGGCAAGAAAAGTAATTTCAAATCTTTATTCAGAAATTAGTTTTGAATTACTTGCAGAAACAGTCTTGGAGAAGAATAAGAGTTTGAAGTTCTTAAGTAAGCAGGGTGTACAGCAAATAAATCTCTTCTATTCCTGCATTTTTTGTTAGTTTTTTAAAAAAGGGTTAAAAGTTAGCATTCTTTCTGTCTTGTTCTTTTTCAGGGGACAGAGGTAACAGTCTTGAAATCTTTAGGTACTGAGGTTTCGTAGAGATACATTAAAGGAGTTAGTTCATAGTAAGGCAATATCAAAGAAGAATGACAATAAAGAATTAGTTCTGCATGCTAAAGTACAGTAAAACCCGTGAAAGCAGGAACCTGTTCAAGGCAGAAACCTGTTAGAGAAGGAAAACACAAATATTTTCCGCTAAACAAGTAATAGAAAAGTGGTAAGACTGTATTTTGTCAAAGGTGGAAAACTTGTGAGACCCAAAAAAACAAGGCAGTCCTGTGGAGTTCTGGCTCTCACAGGTTTCACTGTACATAAATTAAGTAGTTAAGCTCTAGAGATCAGGATGATTATTGTCGGACACGGGATATTGCTTTAGCCTTCTCTCCCTTTTTTTTTTTTTTAAAGATAAGATTGTGACTGAATGTCAGTTTGCGTATTGTGTTTACAATGACATCAATCCACAATGACTTTTGAATTCTTGTATGCTTTTGTTGTCGTAGTAGTAATTTGATAAAATATAAGAGTGTTTGACTCTTTTACCAAAAAGCTCTGCTGTTTTAGCTCATAAATATAACATGTAGTTAAATATAAGCATAGAATTAGTATGCTCGTAAGTAACTGTGAAAAGAAGTGATATACAGACATTGAACTTCTTAGAACATCAAATTTATTCTGGTGTGTATTTTTAGTGTATATGTACAACTAAAGGCTAGTTTTCCCCCTCCAACTAATGAGTTCTATGTTCAATTTTAGCTTCTAAAGTAAGTACCACACCTTTCCCATACAGAGCTTGCTTAGCCTAGGACAGATAGGATCAAGAGGTCAAACAAAAATGTACTCTTGACCTTGACCCACCACTGTTTTGCCATTCATTTAAAAATATTTATCGAGTGCCAGCCAGGTATGACCAAAATGCTGACTTTTGGCTTCAGGTAAAAGCTACACATTTCAGAGTGTCATAACCAGTGACTAGGGCTGGTATCTGTATGAGGAAGATTTCGTTTATTTACACAGAAACCTTGGCAAGTATCTTAATTTTTTTCCTTATTATAAAACAATATGTGATTTTGAATAAAAATTAGAATGTACAGAAAAATATAAGGAACAAATAAAAATAAGTCACCTATATTTCTACCATCCAGAGATAACTACTATTAGTATTTTGGTGAATTTCCTCTTAGATTAGGTTCTGTTCCAAAATATATGCCTACATATACATGCCATGTATATATTTATATACATACTATGTAGTCATTTGGTATAATTGTACTATGTACTTGTACTTTTTTTCCTAATTTTGTGAGAGTTTTTGCTTTTTGACAGGTTGTCTTAAATATCACACTACTTAACTTAATTCATAGCTCTGTGATTATCTTTGATTAGTAGTCCTATCTGCCCTTACCCTGTTGCCAAATTGAGTGCGTGTAAGGAGAATAAAATCAGAATAAAATGAACTGCCCGTACATCACACCATTCTTTAAAAAAAAAAGATTGTATTCACTGTGAAAATGAATATATTGTTAATAACGAAAGCAAGCCAGGTTTGCAGATGCCTTTTGTAGGAATTGCTGATCCCCCTGAGTCACGTTTTCCCTTTGTTGACTGATGTATATGCAGGGAATGAACCTAATTTTAATAATAAATTGAGCAAAGTATACTTCATAAGGTAAATGTATTGAAAACATTTAAATCTCATTCCGAAGTAAATAACGTCTTAAAAATTACTTGCACTACATCTCACCTGTGTTATTTTTGGGTAATTGGAAGTTGCATCTTTAATTTTATACTGAATGAGTATTTTATTTAGAAATGTAAAATGGGTTTTTAAAAGTTGGGATAGTTTGCTGTAGATTGCTGCTTTAGGGATCATCTTACCCTTTTTCCAAAGGAAGGTGACAAAGAAATTGCTACAAAAATGCAGGAGCTTGCCCTCAGTGAAGGTGCCTTACCTCGACACTTGCATACTGCGATGTTTACAATAAGCTCAGATCAAAGGATGCTTACGAATAGGTAGGTTAAATTTAACTTGCTACAAATTAACTTGCTGTTTAAAGAGCTGATTCAGATATTAAATATAACAAACTAAACAAGTATTTGGATTACACAAATGTTCCATTTTCTTTGGATTCACCTAGTTCTCCTTTTCCTTTTAGAAGGATTTTGCCTAAATGATCATTGTCCCTGACCCTGGATAACTTGGGGAAGAAAAATTTTGTTTGCTTTTTTTCCACTTGTCTCTTATCAGGCTCTGAACCTACAGTCATGAGACTTGAACATGGAAAAGAGTGTCTAGAAGCTTATGGAACTAGAACCACATGCTCAGGCCTTTTCTCCTTGTGTTTCCATGTGGTCATTTTGCATGCAGATGACCCCATGTGAAAACCTCTCATGGTTAATTTTCAAATGTTTTTGGACAGTAAGTTACTCTAATTAAAAACAAACAAAAAACAGCTACCACCTTAGTATCTAACCAGGCTAACCTGAGTCTGTTGTAAATCTCTTGTAGTTAAAAAATATACTCTTTGACTAATCATCTGCTTTCCTATAGTAATCATTCAAATATGAGGAAGCACATAAATCTATTCATTTACTCCAGGCTACATGAATTTCAGCCTTTTAACCTTTCTTTATGGTTCCTGCTATGGGACCCTTTCAGATACACTTAACATAGTATATTTATGAATCATATTAGTAAAAAAGTACCTGTATCATAAATATTAATCATATTCTTCTTGGTACATCACAATAATACATTGACTTTTTAAAATAATAGCATAAATTGTTGACTCATGTTTACTTTGTTGTGATACTGTAAATTTCCTTTCTTTATCACCTGTGTCCAGTTATATTATGTGGTGGTGTGCTGCCTTATCTGTAGTTTTCTGTTGTTGTAAGAAACTATCTGCATATATCACTTGCAAATGTTAGGCTACAGAAGTCATCTTCTGTTTTGCCTGAGAGGACAGAAAGATATAAAAGGAAGATATTTCCTTGGTATTGCCTTATTAGCAATGCGAGATACCATCTTGCATTAAAATAGATTATTTGGTGTCACGTTCCATTAAACCCCCATGTTAGACATTTGCTTACTGTTTCTCTTATTATGCTTAATTAGTTACATTCTTTCCTGTGGTCAGTCACCGTATTGAAAAACTGTCCATTTATAATAGAAATACTACTTTTCAGTTGCATTGCTTTATCTTTTACAAATTGCTGTTATACGACGTTTTTTTATCCTTAATTAAAGCCATGTTAGGAGTCACTGATATGATACCTACCAAATCTCAGAGATGGAAATTACACATGTAATTACTTAGATATATTAGCTTCAAAATAGGCACAAGAATGAACAGTTTTAGTAGTGTTCATTTTCTGTTGACAAAGTACACTTTGATTTTTGCTATTAAACTTTGTTCTTCTGGAAATGCAGCATATATACTTATATAAATACATATTACTATATATGGTTATTTATTTATTTCCCTCATAGCTTTTATGCCCATTCGCATAGCAAATTGTGACTGAATCCCTACCAATGCATGAAAGAGTCAACATTGAATAAACTAGGATCATTGTTCAGGAGGAGTTTCTAGGTTAGGAGACAGATGTTGTCATGGGAATTAAGATCAAGAAATGACTAAACCATAGATTCAGCATGGATCTTAGATTTTCACTTTGAACCAAAATATGCTTTTAGCTTTTAAAAGGGATGAGTAGAATAATTTCCTCTAAGTGCTTTAGGTCTTTGTCCAAACTTCAAAACTGAAAATATTTTCTATCCAAAAAGGTTATATTATAACATAGTTGGTGACTGTTGCTCATGTTCAGAATTGCAAGGAATACCAGAATGCGATGATCACTGTATCAGGACTTGTTATAATCAATTATGTCATCAAGTTTAATCTTTTTTGTTTTTTTCCTTTCTTTAAATGAAGTTAAGAAACTGCTTTTTCTTGTTCAGGTCCATTGAGAATTAGTGAACTTATCAGGGATGCATTTTAATTTGGAGAAATTCAATTCAAAATGTTATTAATATTTGAATTACTATCTCAGATACCTCTCAATTAAAATATTGATTTTTAATGTTTATTTTTTTAACATTAGAGTGATTGTTTTTACTGTAGCCATATTTCTTATGATTATGTTATTTTGTTCTTAAAAATTCCTTTCTGTTCTAGCTGAGATAAAGCAGCAAACCTTTCTCAACGTCTGCTTTTTTCAGACAGTTAAGTAGACATTTAGTGGGACTCTGGACAGCTGATAATGCAACTGCTACAAACTTGTTGAAACGCATTTTGGTAAGTCAGTTGAGAAAGTGGAAAGATTTGTGTGTTCTTGCACAATAAAAAGGGTTTTTTTTCCTTTTTGTTTGTTTTTAATTTCAAAGGTATTTATGGTAGGAATTGCCATGTAATAAATGCTACCCTCAGTAGCTAAATCATAATATTAATCTATTTGAGTTTTTAGGACTAACTTTTCTTTTGCACAGTTGTTTTGAAAACAGAGTTTGTGTTTTGTTTTGTTTGTTGTTTTTAGCCACCAGGCTTGCTGGCATACTTGGACAGCTCAGATCCAGTTCCTGAGAAGGATGCTGATCGGATGCACGTTAGAGATAATGTGAAAATAGCAATGGTAAATATGATTGTCTTAAATGTCTTTTCAGTGTGTAAGGGTACTGTAATATACTCTTCATTGAAACACATTAAAAATTTTAAGAATAAGCCAAGAATTCTTTTCATTGAATAGTAGTACTCTTTTGTTACTGTTGTTAATGGCCTTATTAAGGTAAAATGTACATTCCATAAAATTCACCTGTTTTAACTGTACAATTCAGAAAATTTAATATATTTATAGAATTGTGTAACTGTCAATCACCACATTCTAATTTTATCAATAGTAGTACTCTTAGTGTATGTTTTCTTTCTTTAACTCAACTTTTTGTGATGTTCAGGGAGTTGTTTTTTAATTACAGTGTGTCATGTGATGTTTTGCACATAATATATGATTGATAAATGTTGGTTAAAAAAACAATGAGAAAAGTTATCTTAGGATTTTTTCTCACAAGATATATCTTAATTATTAGGATTTGGCTATCCCGTAGAAAATTATGTAAACATCTTTCATGATAAATTATGTAATATCTTTCTTGTAAGTACACCTTTCCTGTCTTCACCTCCACTCCTTTCTCTGCATCCATCTCCCATCTGCATTTTACCACCCCTCTAAAAGAATCACTTTAAAATCTAAGTAGAAAAGTTAAGGTTTTGCACACAAAAAATAATTTATTGTAGAAATGTTCACCTTGTTTTTTCACTGAGCCCTAACGTCCAGTATTTATTTTATCAAGTAAAACAGATAGTGTGACTCAGCTTTACTTTGATTTTTTTCTTTTTAATTTGCAAACAAGACTGTAACAGATTTCAACATTATTTTACAGGATCAATATGGAAAATTCAGTAAAGTTCCTGAGTGGCAAAGATTAGCTGGAAAAGCTGCTAAAGAAGTTGAAAAATTTGCCAAAGAAAAAGTGGATCTTGTGTTGATGCACTGGAGAGACAGAATGGGCATTGCTCAAAAAGAGGTAAAAAGAAAACCTTCTAAACTTCTAGCACTTCTGTGTAATCTAAGTCTTCTTTAGTTGCTGCTATTCAGGCAGATATTTCTGGTTGAACATCTGAAGCTTAAAAAGAAATGTCAGCTAGTTCTGACTCGTATGTTTACATAAATTTTCCTTAATTCATAATTCCATAAATAATCAAGATTTTAGTTAGGTATTAATATGAAATTTAATATAAAATTCAACTATTAATTTTTCTTCCATAACTCCCAGTTTCCATATTTTTTTAATTCATATATATCTGTTTTCTTTCTTCCTTTTCTGGACTTTTGTTTGTAGCTATAAAAATAAAATTGCGCTTCTTGTTTAGCTTTTCTATTCAGAGCTAGCCAGACAAAAGTTTTGGAAAAAAGATTTACATTTTTAAATTAAACTTACCTATATGTACTTAAATTTTTTAGTATTAGCTCGTCAGATCTAAAACAGTTTAGTCTCATTCTTCAACATGTAGTATTTACTACAGAATCTTAGCCATGCATATTCTTCAATTTAAGATCAATTGTAATGTGGTTAAGAATGAGTTAAGGAATCCTGGAAAAGCTGTTTTGAGGTTTTTATTGATAACACTTAGACTCTTTCCTGTTAACCATCTTTTTCTTTTTTTTTTTTTTTGCAAGATAGCTGTTTCCATATTCAGGGAAAATAATCCAGATAACTTTCTGAAACAAATGCTTTTCTTATGGATTTCCAGAATATCTAAACATAAGAAATTGGTTACAACCAAACAACAAATATTAAGAGTCTTGCATGTCTATCTTAAATTGGGGCCAATCTTAAGTTCTTTAGAACTTGAGCAAAAAGGATTAATTCTAATTTGTATGAGTGATATATGCGATATAAAGAACTGTTAGGCAAGCTTTCAAGTAACTAACTAGGATAGGAAAAAGAATTCTGCATGTTGAATTGGTTAACCTACATCTGAGCCTGATTCTATCACTTATGTGGCATGTTACGGGTTTTCAGAACCTTACTTTCCTCTTTCATGAAACCAGAATAACAGTATCTCCTTTCTGTATCTTATAGGGTTGCTTTGATGTACAAGCAAGATAATAATAAAAGCACTATATACATATCTGGTCATGATAATATTGCTGTAGTATTTGAACAGTTGAAAATCTACAGCTATGAAAAGCGTGATTTTCACAGTAACTAAAAATTGCAAGCTCTTCAAGTAGTTAAAATTACAGTTCTAAAATAATAATTATTTCAAACTGTTAAATATAATTATCATACTGAAAATAAGCTTTTGGCATCAGATTTCATATGTAACATTTATCTAGCATAAGATTGAACACAAAGCTATTTTAGCTGGAAATATAGATAGTATCTCTTATTTAAAGACAACAATTCAGAGGGAAAAGAATGTATTTTTAATACCAATAATGTGTTTTTGGTCTGTTTGTGTCATTTACTACATGGAGTATTATTTAAAGATTTGAGCAAAATGATGATATTAAATAGCTATGCTGATCAAGAAGTTATTTTGGTAGTATCAACTGATTATCATTTCTATTTGAGTACTGTTTCTAACATTAATTTATTCAGGAAGCAGTGAATTATCTTTGTGACTATTTTGTTCATAGAAACACTAACATCAAAATGTGGAATTATCTTGTGCTTTAGCTAAAGTCTAAAAACTAACCGTTGGAAAAATTAACCGTCTAGTCTTAAATGAGCTACGTTGCTAGTAGACTCAACGTTTGTGGAGTCAGTTCCATTTGTAGCTAATGTTCCGTGTTGGGTTAATAGTGACATCTGGCTAATGATAAAAAGGATTTTTTTTTATTTTTATTATTTCCAGTTTAGGGGTTTGTTTAGGTAGTTAGGGCTCTTAGCCCAAATCTCTAATGAGTCAGCTCAGTTTATGGATAACTGATTGTCTTTTTTTTTACCTAGCTTTTACATTTCTATTACTTTAGACTGCCAGCCTTTTGTCCTGGGGAGGAGGAGGGAGGTTTGAAGAAAGTACTTCTTAATTGGAAGTTTTAAGGAGAGATTTTTCACTAAAACCAAATTTCTGAATTGTTTATATACTTTATTCAGGCCAACTTTGCATTAATTTTAGTGACAGCGCACAGAATTAAAACTTGTAGGAAGCATTTGTCTTATGTAACAAATAGATCTTTATATTTTAAACGTACTTGCTTTTTAAAATTTACTACTCAGTGTACCTTTATTCTTTCTAGGTCATCTATTTTGTTTTCTAGGTTGATTTTATATAATTTACCACTTCTTTAATGAAGTTGGAGCCCTGGTAGCATAGCGGTTAAGAGCTCGGGTGCTAACCAGAAGGTTGGCAGTTTGAATCCATCAGCTACTCCTTAGAATTCCTATGGGGTAGTTGTATTCTGTCCTGTAGGGTCGCTATGAGTTGCAGTCGACTCAGTGGCCACGGGTTTGGTTTTGGTTTTTTTAAATGAAGTTACAGGCTTCATTTTTTAATCTATATATCACTTTTTAGTTTTTGCTTCTATCATATTGAGGATTTAGAATTTTCATGTCTGAAATTTCTACAGATTTTATGTGGAGTAGAGATTCTTAACCTCAGGTCCAGGTGCAAGCTTCAGGGAAGCTCTAAAATCTCCTCCTCCAGTTATAAACCTTAAATATGCGCCTTTTTCTGTGGATAGAGCTGTGACTTTCTTCACATTCTCAGAGGTGTTCATGACTACCTAAAAGTTTGAGCCATAGGCTTAGAGAAGCAAGTGGGCCTTTTTCTGCCTTAAAATGAAGTGATTTATATTGATGGGATCTGCATGGAATTTGTATAATAGATACAGCTTAGCACATCTAGGCTTTCTGTCTGATTTTTATTTTCTTTTAAAAAATTTTCATTTTTTCCTTTTCACAATTAAATTCAGGACAGAAACAATATGGTGAGTTTAAGACCTTGCTACGTGTGTGAAATGCATTAAGCTGCCTGGCATGTGGAGTTGTCTTTGATGATCTTTGTCTAATAAATTAGAGTTTTACTTCAGATGTGTCTGAATGTAGATACTTATTTCTTCTCCATTAGCTATTGCAGTGTGTGCTTTCTTCTCTTGGCTTTGGTATCAGTTTAATAACCTGTAACTTTTTGCATTTATTTATAGTTTTTCCATGACTTTTGTATTAACTGCATGTAAATGTTTGAATAAGTTACTGTTTTTGACTGTTATAAATTTCATTAGTGAGCACTCTGTAAAATTTGGTGTTGAAACAGAACTTTACATGGAAAATATTTCAGCAGCACTTTATAGAAATACATGCTGGCAAATTGTCATATTGTAATATAACTTAATGTCATGTATTCATATCTTGTAAGTTTTATCTGTTTCATTAATTTTGTTTCTGCCAAAATGTAATGAATGAAATGTTTCTCATCACTTATAAGGTAGTGATCTGACTTAATTTATTTGGTAGCCCCAGATTGAACACTATAAAGTTTTTTCTTTTCCAGAATCTAACTCAAAAGCCGGTAGTTCTTCGAAAGAGAAGACAAAGAATAAAAATAGAAGCAAATTGGGATCTCTTCTATTATAGGTAAACTGTGGGCCTCTTTTCTAACATAGATTAAATTTGTCATTGCCATCGAGGAATCCTGACAGTTTTCCTTCTCTAGAAGTAGTGTTTTATGCCACAGATATTTTTATGCTATCAAATTCAAGTACTGTAACTGTTGAAGTTGGTATGATTAGTGTTGCTTCCATAAAATTAAGGCTTTTTATAGCATGTTGATAGTCAGAAGAGAGCTAGATTTACTTTAAAATTTTTACTAAGGCTTAGAGATGACTACTTTAAAACACTTTATTAAGGCTTGGAAATAACTGCATACTTCCTTTAAAACTTGGTGGAAATGGAGTCTTAAAAGAGGTGGATGAATTATGCATAACCAAATACCTCCCACAACAGAGATACTAGGCTTGAAGGCTAAGGACCAGACTTGGGGGACATCTGTATCAAGTGGCATAACATAGTGCATGAAAACAGTATTCTACATTCTACTTTGGTGAGTAACATCTGGGGTCTTGAAAGTTTGCGAGTAGCCATCTAAGATACAACTAGTGATCTCTTCCCATCTGGCTTAAAGGAGAATGAAGAAAACCAAAGATATAAGGGAGCAATTAGTTCAAAGGATTAACAGACAACATGCACCACAGCCTGCACGACCCCGAGACCAGAAGAACTAGATGGTGCCCGGCTACCACTACAGACCCCTCTGACCAGGATCACAATAGAGGCTCCCAGACAGAGCAGGAGAAAAATGTAGAACAAAAAAATCAAATTTATAAAAGAAAAAAAAAAACACCAGACTTACTGAGGAACCCCCAAGACTATGGCCTGAGATACCCCTCTGACTTGGAATTGCAGCCATTCCCGGAAACCACCTTCCAGCCAAACAATAGACAGGCCTATAAAATAAACAACACCTGAAAAGAACGTGCTCCGTAGGACAGACAATTAATATGAAACCAAAAGGGCAACATTTGCCCAGATTAAAGATGAGGAGGCAGGAAGCTGTAGGCAAACCAGATGAAAGGAAACAGGGAACCCAGGGCGGAAATGAGGAGAGTGCTGACACAGTGAGGATTGCAGCCAATGTAGTGGAACACTTTTATACAGTTTGTTGAATGAGAAAACTAATTTACTCTGTAAACTTTGACCTAAAACACAATTAAAAAAAAAAAAAGAGGTGGATGAAGAAAACATAAGGAGACTTGCAGGAAATGAGTAAGTTAGCTGACCTCGTATGTATTTCCAGCCTTTCTACAATGATTACCTTCTACCTCTCCCATCTACTACTACGCCCAACCCACCTACATGCATGATGCATCTCACACAGAAGGACGTTGTAACAAACATACTTGGGGAGTTTGCCAGACTTCTTCGAGATAACTTACAGTACTTAGTCTGGAAGCTGTTATTTGATCATACCTTAGCTAAGGTATAGTATAAAAGAAAATACGTGATTTCAAAACTTCCCACAGTACTTATAAAGTATATAGTAAATATATTTTATTTAGTATGGCCTGAAGTCTGTGCCATCTGTTTCTTCCTCAGGAGTCTCTGAGTTGTGTTGCTGTCGTAGGACTTTCTTGCAACTCTGATATCAGACTGTCTAGGAGGATTGCAGACTGAAGCAAGGCCTATCCAACCCCAGTTCAGACTTATGTCCAGATTAATTATAATAATTAAGTTGTTTCAAGAGTACAAGGAAGACATTTTGAAAATCCTCAATCATAGCTTGAGGCAGTTTAGCAGTATTCTTTCTTGGGTCACCTGCAAGGTTCTAATTTACAATGTTCATCATCCCACACACTTATACCCAATAATCTATGAATTCTTATTCCATCCAGAAATTTGACATCTGATAGTAGAGTTATTTTCTTACTGGAATTTGTATTAGGAATAAATATTGAAATTGAAATAATGGTTCATTATTTTGAAATTCATACAGATTTATTTTATACTTTAGGTTCATTTTCCTCCCAACAATTTGTTATGAAAATTTTCAAACATACAGAAAAAGCAAAAGAATTTTACAGTGAATTCCTGTATGTATGCCTACCACCAAGACTCTGCCATTAACTCTTTACTATACTTGTTTGCAGATTTTATTATCTTTATTTACACTTGCTAAAGTTAATGAGAAGCCCTGGTGGTGCAGTAGTTAAGAGCTCAGCTGCTAACCCAGAGGTCAGCAGTTTGAATCCACCAGCTGCTCCTTGGAAACCCTGTGGGGCAGCTCTACTCTGTCTTACAGGGTCGCTGTGAGTCGGAATTGACTTGATGGCAAGTTTGGTTTTTTGGTTTAAAGTTAATCCCACTGTGGTCTTGTTTATTATAGAATATATTAAAGGATCTTTTGTTGATTTTATTTTAATGTTTACTGCTTCCTGACTATTTTCTGATTATATGTATATCTAGGTTTAGTCAGGATCATGCCAGATCAAACCTAATTTGGAATTTCAAAACACGAGAAGAACTGAGAGATACTCTTGAATCTGAAATGAGAGCATTTAATATTGATAGAGAGCTTGGTAGTGCAAATGTGATCTCATGGAACCACCATGAATTTGAGGTAAAGTTTAATGTTTGTAGTATATTAATCTTTTTTAAAAAGCATGTATTATTTTGGGAGTGATTTTTTTTTCTTTTTTCTTTTAGTATTTATATAACACCCGCCTTTACCTTTCCCCCTTGTCTAAGTGATCTCATCAAGTCTCCAGGCTTCAGATGTTTAGTATTTGCTGATGACTTCCAGATTATCTCCTCCTTAGACTTCTTCCCCAGACTTCACACTTTTGTCCTATTATCTGTATATCCAGTAAGCATCTAGAATTTACCAACAAAATTGTTCTCCTGTTCTTTCCCCACACCTATTTCACTTGCAGTCTTCCTGATCTTTGATAATGACTGCTGCATATTTTCTTGTCAAAATTCTTGAAATCATCTTTTTTCTTATACTGCAAATCCGGTTTGTCAGCAAAGCCTATTGAATGCATCTTCAGAATTTATCCAGAACCCAACCCTCTTCTCTCTACTGGATTGTAGCAGTAATATCACTGTTTTGGCCCTTGCCTTCCTACAGTCTGTTATCAGGCTATCTGTGATAGCAGCAGTGGAATTTGTCACTTTTCTGCTGAAAACTTTCTGGTGCTGCTATTGTTTTCCATCTCACTTAGTAAAAGCTGAGGTTCAAGATAGGATCTGTGTACCCCAACTCCAAGCATTATTTCTCTAATCTCATCTCCTAATACTCACCA
Organism: Trichechus manatus latirostris; assembly: GCF_000243295.1. NCBI lineage: Eukaryota > Metazoa > Chordata > Mammalia > Sirenia > Trichechidae > Trichechus > Trichechus manatus. Next base: position 2,670,847 of record NW_004444020.1, read on the forward strand.
TTTCTCACTCTGCTTCAGCCACACTGACTTCCCTGAAAACATGAAATTTATGTTCTTGCTTCAAGATCTTTCTGTTTGCTTCACCCTTTGTCTAGAATATTCTTTTTCCTTGATAGCATCATAACTTGTTTTCTCATCTACATCAGGTCTTTTCTTGAATGTCATCATCTGAGTGGGCCTTCCCTGGTCACTCTGTTTAAAAATGCAACCCCTTTACACATAAACACATACGCATGCACATGTTTTTCCCTAACCCGTTCCCTGCTTTATTTCCCTCCATAGCACTTATTATTGCCCAACTACCATATACATTTTACTTTTTTGTTTGCTAGCCTCCTTAAAGGCAGAAATTTTTATATTTGTTTACTACTGTATCCCCAGTGTCTAGAACAGACATGTCACATACTGTATCCTTAATAAATAGAAATTGAATGAATGAATGTTTAGAATTTATAGAAAGAAAGTGAAATGGATGTGTATGTTTTGTTTTTACATAGCTTCTGTTTTTAAAAATCAGTTATTTTAGGTTTTGGAAAAAGAATATGATAATCAACCCCTTTGGTCAGGGGATTCCTTTTTATAATTACTTGCAAATCCTTCCTTGAAGCATGCAGCCTAACTGAATCCCAGGGTGATGGTGCTTCATCTCCTGACCTTGGGCTTCTCCCTGATGTATCACCTTCATTAGTAGCCTGGGGTAATTGGACATGCAGAGAATTAATACGATACAAAAATATAGCATAAAATGTAGTTGATGTGTTGGTTGTAAATCTTGGCACATCAACAAGAGGTAAGGAGCTGCAGCTAGAGGGAAGACCTGAGGTAGCTTTTGTGAGGTGGGCAAACTGTGGTGATGCAGGACTATCTGTTCCTTGCTTGGCTATGACAAGCCAAAAAGGGAATGAAGCAGATTAGATCTTAATATTTTTTTTTAATTCTTCCCCTAAGCCTTCATTGACACCGTGTAGTCCTGTGACAGTTTTTATTGGCAGGTTTTACATTTGAAAAATTGGTGTTTAATTCTGACTGCTAACATTTAACTGAGGTAGTAGACCATATTAACAGTAATGAATTATCAGATAGTTTAAGAAATGATTAATGTTTTTGTTACAAACTGTCTTATCAAGGAAAGAAAAAAGTCCTGAACAGAAAGAATTGTAAGAAGCAATTTCTTGTGTGGAAACTGCCAAAACTCTATTGTGAACTAAAATAATGTAGTTTGTTTTTATTAATAAAGGTTAAATATGAGTGCCTGGCAGAGGAAATCAAAATCGGAGACTATTACTTGAGATTACTATTGGAGGAAGATGAGAATGAAGAAAGTGGATCCATTAAGAGATCGTAAGCTGCTCTTCATATCTTGTTATATTTGTTTTCACTTTTGGTCTCATGACTGTTTTTATTAATTTTTTCTTTTAATTTAGGTATGAGTTTTTCAATGAGCTGTATCATCGTTTCTTGCTCACTCCAAAAGTAAACATGAAGTGTTTATGTTTACAAGCCCTTGCTATTGTCTATGGCAGATGTCATGAAGAAATAGGACCTTTTACAGATACAAGATATATCACTGGAATGTTAGAAAGGGTAAGGATATCACTTAAGGACAGCAGTTTGTTAGTGTCATTGGGGTATATGTTAAATTTTTAAACCAAAATTTAAATTCTGTTTGATCACATTGTTAGTGTAACTTCTGCATGAGGAGTTTTTCTTGAATTTCGATGACCAGGAAGATGATTAATGAGTTAATATTTGTCCATGTCAGATTTCAGTTGATTCTTTTGAACTTTAGTGACCTATTTGCCAATCTTTAATTATGGATGAGCTGGACAGATATGTAAAAGAAATAGTGACTTCCAGAGTTGTATAAATTTTTGGTTTCCATTTTGGAAAAATCTTAAATGATATTAGCATATTAAAAAAAATAGTAAAACTTTTTAGAACTACATCAGTAACCGAAAGAAAAGAAACTGTACTAGCACATTTTTTTTTTTTAAAGAAAGTTTGTCATTTAACTTGAGCATGGTAAGGAGAGAGGACAGATTAATCATTTCATTCATCATAAAACTCAAATTTGAATGTTAACCCACTTTTGCAGTGTATATGCTTTGTTCTTTCAGTTGTGTTTCTATTCCTTTTACATGTAACAATTTAAATTTCAGTGAACTGCCTTAAAGAGAACCATTTCACCAATTTTTAAAATAAACTTGGTCTGGGTTCTCTAGAGGAGCAAAACCAGTGAAGTGTATATATATAGAGAGATTTACTTCAAGGAAATGGCTCACACAACTGTTGGGGTTGACAAGTCCCAAACACGTGTCAGGAAGCAGGCTGAAGACCTCTGCTGGCTCATGTGGTTGCAGGAGCTGACAGACCCAGAATCTGCAGGTCAGGCAGCAGGCTGGAGACTTCTGCAGGCTTACGTCCCAAGAACCAGAGATCAGGCGACGAGAAGAGTGCAGGGTCGAGAGAGCAAGCTTTGCCAGAACATCCATTTATATACTGGAGGCAGGCCACACCCCCAAGGAAACTCCCCTTCCAACTGATTGGCTGCTCATATCAGATTACAAAATGGAAGGTGATTATATAGTGTCTGCCAAATCACTGAGAATCATAGCCTAAAGAAGTTGACACATAACATTAACCATCATGCTATTTATACTTGGTATAATTGTCTTACAAGTGAATCGTGCTTTGTGGATTGGAAAACTGATTCTGATTAAAGTCACAGAACATACCTAGGAAGTAACATAACTAGGACAAAAGCCCTTACATTGTTTGCTATTAAACTAGATTGTACTAATGAATTCTAATTCACTGTTATTCCGGTGAGCCCGCGGTAATTGTAGCATACCATTCGTGCTTTAGGCAGATACATTCTTTCTTCTTAGTTGTGTTCATCGTGATGTGATTTATGTGAAACATCACTCATCAGTTCTTTAGAATTTTTACTTAATTTAAGAGTGTCATTTGAGCCAGTTCTTTCATTTGTTTCAGTTTTTACATAGATCCTTAAAGCTATGTATTAGCCTTTTTAATGGCTTTAAATGTGTCTACCTTTCCAGGGAAATTAGACAAGCTATGTTAAATTGCAGAAAATGTAAGACATGAAGACAATCCTCTGTGATTTTATCCTTAATATTTAAAAGATGATCTTATTTCTTACTGGCTACTGGTTGATTTTGTCCAGTGATGGTAATATCTTAATTTGTTTTTCTATTCACTTCTGGTTAAATTCTTTTTTTTTTTTTTTTTGATAGTGCACAGATAAGCTGGAACGCGATAGGCTGATCCTCTTCCTTAACAAGCTGATTCTTAATAAGGTATAGTATTTTTGCATAAATATGCTATCATTTCCAAGTAAATCCCATGAGTTTTTAACAGAGAGATAAATTCTCACAGTTTGGGTTAATTATCTAGAGAGAATTCTTTATCTTCTCTTTAAATCAGAAACCTCTCTGCTCTAACCTCTTGGAGGGAAAAGTATGTGCAAAATTATCCCGTCATTCTTCCCTGATATTACAGATACTGACTAAATTAATGATAATAAGATTATGAATGAAGAATAAAGAAGGATATGTCATTAGCTGATTTCCCTTTATAGAATCCTTAAGATTAAATTTTAAGTAAAATGAATGCTTGACAAAATGTAAAAATCTTTTTGAAGAGTATAATATCCTAATTTTTCTTTTTTTATATTAGGTGAACTTTTTGTCACTTTAGTTCTTCATCATTTTTGAAAGACATTTGAATAAGTTCATGCTGGTTTCTAACAAGAATTCATAGTTGTAATACATAACATTAATTTACAATCGTAGGATGTTGGAGTGAAGTCTAAGCAGACTTTTGGGGTTTTTTTCCCTTACATTTTTGATACTAATACCAACTTGCCTAATTTTTATTATTACTTTTAGTAAGTATTGCAAATGCTTTAGAATGAAGTGTATTTAATAAGTCCTAGGAGGTTTTAGTTTAAATTAATGTGTAATCTCTCCTAACGTCTGAGAAATTAGCAGTTTTAATTTTACAGAAAAAAAAAAAATATTTAAAAGGCTAATTTCATTTCTAATTATGGAATAATCTATTTTTTAAAAGATCTTGGAAAATGCAGGATAAGGAAAAGAAAAAAACATGTCATCTGTAATTGTAGAACCAGAAAGTTTATCGCAGGTGTTATTCCTGCCAGGCTTTATAGGATATACAGATACACACACACACACACACACACACAGACACACACACACAGACACACACACAGACACAGACACACAGACACAGACACACACACACACACACACAGACACACACACACACACACAAATATATATATATCCTGTATATATATGTATATATATACATGTATATGTCATACACACACACACACACAAATATATATATATCCTATATATATATATGTATGTATATATATACATGTATATATGTAGGGGCCCTGGTGGCACAGTGGTTAAGTGTTTGGCTGCTAACCAAAAAGGTGAGCAGTTGGAATCCACCAGCCTCTCCTTGGAAACGCTATGGGGCAGTTCTTCTGTGTCCTATAGGGTCACTATGAGTCGGAATCTACTCGACTGCAACACTTTTTTTTTTTTTTTTAATGTGTGTGTATATGTGTGTGTGTGTGTGTGTGTGTGTTTTTTTCCTCAAAACATATTTAAGAAAAAAATTTTAGGTGATTTCTTTGTGATACATTTTTGCCTTTTTAATCTTTATCTAAATTCATATTCCTTTAACACAAAATCCTGACAATACCAAGTAATCCCAGCTTATGCCAGTTATTTCCACAGAGATTTTAGATATTCTCCTGTTTGAAAGCCTTTTAGGTAGTAGTGCCTGTTGGAAAGAAAGGTTTTAGATTATGTAAAAAGGTTTATTTTCCTCTTCCAGAAAAATGTTAAGGATCTCATGGATTCCAATGGAATTAGAATCCTTGTGGATTTGCTTACGCTTGCACATCTCCATGTGAGCAGAGCTACAGTACCACTGCAGGTATGTATGCTTATCTAGTTTTTACAAGCTTAACATTCTTTGAATACAATTTTATGGTAAAAAGAATCATAGAAATCTGAAAATACGTCAATGTATGTGGTTATGAGGGTATTTCTCCAATAATTTTGATGGTACTAATGCCTAGGAGATTAATTCACATGCAAAAAAGTGAAGCCCTTATAAGACAATCCAAAATAGTGATGATCCAGTTTTATTTTTCCAGTATCTCTTTTTTCTTTTATTACATCTCTAAATGTGACTTATTTTGAGGCAATGTGTGACGTTTAGAATTTAAGCTGAATTCATCAGTTATGTAACTCGAACTTTTAGCATGTAAACCATTGAGAATATACTTTTGCCTTGAGAAATCTGGGGGCCTTATTGAAACCAGCCAACAAGAAAGCAAAACTGCAGGTCTCTACTGAAAGACCTCTCCTGATACCTAAGTTATAGAAGGGCTCTATATTTAGTTTGTTGGTGATTGTTTTGGATGTTATGTTTTGTTTTTGCTTAATCTCCTAGTGTGAGGAGATGTGCCGTATTAGATTTTGGTTGAATTGTTAACAAAAATGCTATTTGAATATTTAGAATATGGCATTTTCTATTATTAGGCATGAATAATAGTAATTGTAATGCTTATATTGCCATATAGTGTACCAGGTACTGTTCTGATACAATAATACATTATCTCTTTAAATCTCCCAATATCCGGATAAAGTGGGTACTATCGTTATTCCCATTTCATAGAGAAACAGAGAGGCCAAGTATATTGCTCAAAGTTGCCCAGTAAGTGACAGAACCCAGAAGTCTATGTTCTTTGCTATACCTCTCTATACAAGTTTAACTGAATACTGATAGTTATGAGAGTATTTAAAACTTATGTTATAATAAAATATTCCAACTGCATAAATTTTTTTTTTCCGGATTCCCATAAAACATACATAAAATTATAAGAATTAATCTGCAGTGAGAGTAATAGATTGAAACTAAATGTTTAAAATCCCTGAAAACTTTACTGTTGGCATTTTAGTCTTTGTGTAGTATGATTTCCGATTCTTATTGAAGCTTTTACTTGTGGTGAGCTTTTTTCCCCCAAAAGAACTTCGGTTTTCTGAGCATGGTGGTTTGAGGTTACTGGTGAATGCTAATTTATATAGCTCTGTCCAGTATTCTTTGCCACTACAGTTTTTGTATCCTGAGAATTTATGACCATTGGGAATGTAGATGTCTTTGAATTTAGCTTAGATTGCTGGGTGAATTTAGGAAATTATTTACTTCAAAGGCATATTAATAAGGAAATAGCTTTTTTAAACTATTAGGTATCAAAACCTTTACTCTTAAAATAAGATCACTTAAAAATTTAGGTGAATTTCTAAATGGATATAAACCAAAAAAAACCTGGACTGTTTAATTTTGTTTTATGACAGTGTCTGCCTCCTTAAATTTTTGTCTCAGTAAATAAATCTTTTTAAAACTTAGAGTAATGTAATCGAAGCTGCTCCAGATATGAAAAGAGAGAGTGAAAAGGAATGGTATTTTGGCAATGCAGACAAAGAAAGGAGTGGTCCATATGGATTTCATGAGGTATGTGTCATGGAGAAATTTTTTGTAAAGGTCTCAGCCTTCCTTATACCCTTCTACTTAGCACACATATACCCATTGCCATGGAGTTGGTTCAGACTCATAGCGACCCTAGAGATGTGAAATATTTTTAAACTTGATTTGAATTACTATCATCAGCTCCAAGGACTCTGATACTCCATTACCACATGAAGGATTAGATTGCATTTTTGGAAAAACACACACATAAAATCATGTCTTCAAATCTTATTGTTTAAAGCTGCTATTATGGAGGTGATACTCAGGTTATAATGAATTGTATATACTAATTCCCACGTTAATAATTCTATCAGACGATAATGCATCTATGTGGTGTGAACAGTAAGTTTTAATACGTAGTCTGAAATTCACTGGAAATTGCTGATATGGTCCAAGAACTAGGGGCAGTACTTGCTTAACATTTCCCCAGATTTGATCCTGCCTTCTCAGGCTCACGCTCCTAGGCTTTGTCCCTTTGGAACTTGGCTAAAGATAGTTTTTTAGGGGACACAGTCTTGAGCTTGTATATAATTTGTTTGTTTTACAATCTGCCTACTGTTTTCACTCTTTCCAGTATTCCTTATGTTTTGCAGTTTAGTCACCTAAGTGGCTGTTTTTCTTGTATTAATAGCCGAATTTGGGTTCCGGAAAGCCTGCCATCAAAAGCTGGTTGTTACTGTTTTTGTTTTTAATAGTGAATTTGCATGTTTATTTCATAGTTTAGTATGAATTTACTTTGAAATAGAAAATAGAAAATGTTTTTGATTTATTTATCTGTTTGTAACAATGATGCCTCTGTCCATTTAGATGCAAGAATTGTGGGCCAAAGGAATGTTAAATGCAAAAACCAGGTGCTGGGCTCAAGGCATGGATGGTTGGCGACCACTGCAGGCCATACCTCAGCTTAAGTGGTGTCTGTTAGCCAGTGGACAGGCTGTACTGAATGAAACTGACCTTGCTACCCTTATACTGAACATGTTAATAACAATGTGTGGATATTTTCCAAGCAGGTAAAATGCAATTGAATACTTTCATGATTAACACGAACTCTAAAACATCTTGTTCTCCCCATTGGTATAAGTTATTCTTCAGTAATGGCATGAGATTACTCTGGTGACTTAGAACAAAAACATCCCATTTGTGGCCTTGGGAGAATGCTGCTTTGGCTTATTGGAGCTTTTTGGCAAAACAAAAAAACCCGATATAAAGAAATAGTTTGGAAATTATATTGATAAAGTGACTAAAAAGCAACTTTCTCTGAGAGATCTCAAATAATATTACAAAATTGAGGCTCACTAACTGTACTCTAGCAAAAGTAACAATTATAATGTTTATGTGAATCAGATATGAACATTTTAGATAACTCGTCATTAGAAAACTCACCATAGACAGTGGTGAGTACTGGCTCCTATGTCAGGTTGACCATTCTTGGTATAGAACTTGAGTCAAGGCCCACATCTTACCCTCACTTGACTGGTGAAGGTGAGATTTTGTTCCCTGTTGATAATTGTAATTATAACTTCTGCATGGAACTTTTTGATCTTTATAAAATATTTGCATATACATCATTTTGTTTTATTGCTATGCTAATATATTTTGTGATAGAAGTTACCGAGAAATTATCACATATTTAATAATGTTTCAGGTTTTCGTGACTCCAGTTCTCTTTAAAAATCAGATCGGACTTAAGTCATAAAATCAGTATTTAGAAGTAATGTAGCATTAGTATTAAGGCTGTACTTGAAAATATTCAGAGTAGTTCAGGTTTAAATTTATGTGACCAACTTTGATATGCCCTTTGGGGGGAAATATCCACTGACAGTGTGTTGGACAACACCAAGCTTAATCAATTAAATAATAAATAAGAGTCTTTGGCTCTTCTAGGGTACTGTTTTTCAAGGAAATCTTATGGAAGGAAATGAAGCCCTATTAAGCAGCCAAATAGATTTAAACCAAAATATCTAATCATGTTCCCAGCTGTATGAGAGCTTAGTCTTCATTAACAAAAAAGTAAGGTAACTGCTTCATGCCTAGTAGAATACCATATGCTCTGAAAATACAAATTTTACTAAACATATTAAATGTTGACCTTAGAAAATATTTTCTAGGGATCAAGATAATGCCATCATTCGGCCTTTACCTAGAGTGAAAAGACTGCTGTCAGACAGCACTTGCCTTCCCCATATTATTCAGGTAAGTTACTTTCATGTTTTCAAGCTGAGCAGTGATTTAAGAATCATTTACCCTTATGTAATTTGATTATGAGCCTGAGTCTTTGTTTTATTTGAAATAGTCTGAGTTCTGAATCACATTTATTTCATTTACTCTTAGTTGAGTTGATATTCTGAATACTGTATGCTGTGGAAGATTGTGTATCCAGGAGTACAAACATGAGTAGCATCCCGACTCCAGAATTACTCTAAAAGAAATTTATTGTCTGTTCTTAAAATCACACTGTTGTGAAAATTGAAAGGTGATTATTCTAGTTTGTGGTACAGGTTGATATTGTGACTACTGGGAAGCACTAGCAGGCCAGAGATGTGGAGATGGTGGTTTGGATCTTAAGAGATATCACAGCAGTCTCACTAGCTTATGCCTCAGGTTTTGACTATTCTGGGTTATATGTTTTCATGGGTAGCAACCTACTGAAAGCGCTGAATTGAAATTATGTAGGATACAGTAATGTATCTTAAATTTTTTATTTCATTTAAGTCAGTCTGCCCTTTTGGAATGAAACTCTCTATACCCCATAATTAGCATTAAACCTAAACAAGTCAGGTCCCAGAGATTTTATGTAAATGTGTTCTTCCTGTCTATTCTGTGGTCAAATTATTTTTTTAATTAATCACACATGGCTTAACTTCAAGATCTATGCTAATAACTTATACAGTTTTTGTCTTATCAGTTGTATATTGATGTATTTATATTTTTACATTTCTGTATTATACTGCATAAGTGCCTGGGGGCAGGGGTGGTTCTGTGGTAGAGTTCTCAATTTCCATGTGGGAGACCAGGGTTTGATTCAAGTCACTGGTAATAACAAAGACTTATGAATACGATAATGCCTTACCAACCTGTTTTACCAACTTGTTATTTAAGCATACCAACATTTCAGAAATTGTGTGATTTTCTAGTATGACAGTTCTGTTCACACCATTAAATGAAAGAGCACTGCAGTTTGTACTTCTAAACCACTACCACTCCATGCCCAGTGAACCATGTAGCTGCATGTGAGAGATGGTGCAAAGGAAGGGGGGATTCATTTTCTGTGTTGAGCCTTCCTCTCAATATGTAGATAAATACTGTGCCTAGAAAATCAACCCCTTCCCAAACATTTTTCCACGACTCGCAAAAACAAAACAGGAAAGGAAGAAAGTAAATGCAAATGACGTTTAATTTCAGGCCAGAAAGGGATGATGGAAAAAATTTAAGACACATGGCCAGCGTACCAGAGCCTTGGTGGCGCAGTGGTTAAGCATTGGGCTGCTAACTAAAAGTTGGTGGTTCGAATCCACCAGCTGCTCCTTGGAAACCCTGTGGGGCAATTCTACTCTGTCCTATAGGGTCAACATGAGTTGGAATCGACGGTAGCGGGTTTGGTGTTTTGGGTTTTTTTTGGTTTTGGTCAGCATAACATGAGGCTAACCTACTTTAATTAACCAAAATTTTTAATAATATCAGAACTATTGAAGCATTCCAGGAGAAGAATTTTATTGTTAGATCTGGCTGCTTTCAACAGCATATACTGCCTATATTTTTTACACTGGGTTTAAAAATATTTTTTAGAAGTTAATTTTGTTTTTCCTTAACTTTCTATATTCTGGGAGATCTTAATCTTGCCCGGCACAGTTTGGTAGCTGCAGTAGTGTTTAGGGACATCTATATTGTTGGTAAGGAATTTCTGTACTTCTTTTGACTTTAAGGTAATCACCACTTGATATAGTTTTACTCTTTGATATAGCTTCAGAATTTTTAACATGGTCTAAGATAACAGTGGGGAGTCCCTGGGTGATGCAAATGGCAAGTGTGCTCAGCTACTAACTGAAAGGTTGGCGATTCAAATCGAGTCCACGTAGAGGCACCTTGGAAGAAAAGCCTGGTGATCTAGTTTTGAAAAATCAACCATTGAAAACCTTATGGAGCACAGTTCTACTCTGATACACATGGGGTTGCCATGAGTCAAAATCAACTCCATGGCAGCTTGTTATTATTATTTTTTAAGATACATTGAGTGACAGTCCAGGGTTTTGTGGTATAGTTACAATTTCAAATATTCTGGGTTTTTTTTGCCTGCTAATTTCCATATTATGTGCTAAAGTAAAGTCAGGTCTCACACTACAACTGCTGTTAATGCTAGGGAAAATCCTGTGTGAATATATTTCAATTTTTTCCTTTGTAAAATGCATCATAGTACTAAACATCTAATCTAAATACCTTGTAAAACAGATAAGACACTAAGACACAGAGAACTTTAAGTTATGTATTTAAAGACATGTAGCTGTTTAGTCTCACATCTGTGTCTAGAACTTTGACCTCCGAATCTGAGCTAATACTTTCTCCTTGTTACTAGAATTTTTTCTACTGGTAGCATTTGACCCAAAATTGGGGATTCTTTGGAAGCAAGTGTTAATAGAAGATTGAAATGCTAATTTTATTAAGCTTTGTAGATAAAACTTATTAAATGCGTTTATCAAATGTTCATTCATAGTAGCTCTCCATAGTTTTGATTGGCCCAGATGCAGTGTGGTAGTCCCAGAGAGTCATCCCTTCAGTATTTCTGGCCTAGATTTCTAGAGGACATATTTTCTGGTACTTGTTTACCGTCTTGACTTCTCCCTACTCTTCTAGATCTATTTCTTATTACTATTTCATTGATAATTTTTCTTTGTTCTGCTCTTTGAATTCTCAGGTAGGCTTCAGGAGATTGTTCTTGTCAGCTGAACTGAAACTAACCAAAAAGAGAGCCACTTTTCCTTTCCCTTCTGTCTAACAGAGGAGTCCACTTGGGAACATTCTTGCACTAGAAGCAGTTTTGTCTGTGGTCATGAAAAAACTAGCTTCAGGCATGTTTGGGTTTTTTCTGAATAAGTTTTGATCTGTTCTCCATTTCTATTTTATTATCCCTTTATTAAATGTCATAAAAGAAATCATTCTTCAAATCTCCTGGGAGATTGGTAGATAAAGTTTACTGAATCCCATGAAATTTTGGTTTATAATTGACTACACATAAGAAACCATTACCTTAGCATATGAAATAGATAAACCTAAAATGAGCAATGATATTGTAGGGTTTTTTTTTTTTAACTAATAACCAAAATATTCTTTTTTTTTTTTAGCTACTGCTGACCTTTGACCCTATCCTTGTTGAAAAAGTTGGTATTTTGTTATACCTTATCATGCAAGATAACCCACAGTTACCTCGTCTTTATCTGAGCGGAGTATTTTTCTTTATTATGATGTACACAGGTTCCAATGTGCTTCCTGTTGCTCGGTAAGAACTATGATGGTAACTTATTTAAAATTTTTATCTGAATTGTACAGGGGCAGATTTATTCTGCTGAATTTTTTGTATGTCATGGCTTTTATTAAATTTTTCATTATAAAAGCTGTTTGGCTACATGTCTGAAAATTCAGAAAGCTGAAGAATAGGAAAATAATACTCAGAATTTCACCACTTTACCACATACGGCAAAAATTTTATTATCTAGTATTTTAATATATATATTTTATATAATTATATTGTATGTGTAATTTTACATTTTGATTTTTCTTAAAATTGTACAGTTATTACATAGTCTTAATATGACCATAATTAAAATTCTTTTCTAGTTGTTTTAAATTCTTGCCTTAATTAGAAATTAAATAATTTGGGAATATGAATTTACAAATTGCCTTTTGTGGCTTTTATTTGTGTGTGTCTATGATCTGGTCTTTAGAAAATTAAGGTTACTAAAACTAATCAATTTCTATATCTGATAAGTAATTTATTTTTCTTTCTAGATTTTTGAAGTACACACATACGAAACAGGCTTTCAAGTCAGAGGAGGTAAGCCAGGTTAATCCTCTTAAGTGCATAACTTAACATTCGGTGAACTGTCTTGACACTGTGAAATTCACTAGATTACCTTTTTATTTTTCCAACCCTTCTCTGTGTTTATTTATTTATTTTTAATATTGTGCCTTAGTGGAAGTTTATAGATTACCTTTTACTAGATTTTAAGCACCTGAGGGCAGGTGTTGTTTATTTAGTTTTTACATTCCTTATGGTACCTTGCATATAGAAAGTCTAAGCTAATCTTTTAAAAATGAAAATAAACATTGCCCATTAAACTTAATATTGAAATTGCAGATGTGAATTGTAACCTGACAGCTTTGTGAATGCAACTTATTCTCTTTGTGTTAAACTTAGATTAGTGATTTTTATAACTCATATACCTGAGTCTCACACAGTCAGCTAAGATTCAGTAAGACTTCAGCCTTTTTTGTCCAGACCCCAACGTGATAGAAGTGCTAGGTTTCTTTTTTGAAGCTACTTAATTTTTCAGGTGCTCTCAAGTGTTCTTGCCATTTTACTGCAGAGGAAAACTAGGGATCCAAGAAAGGATGAGACTTATCCAGGTGGCTTTGACAACCTGAAACTTCATACCTACCTTTTACAAAGAGATGTTTATTGTCAGTATATAATTGAAAGGTGTTTGGAACTTTGTTGGACTGTTCATGGAACATTGATTTTTGGATTTTATTGAGAGCAAAAAAATAAACCAAAGCTAGACCACTGTTTGGGGCACTAACCAAGGAATGTCATATCACCTTGACAATACATACTAGGCCAAACTGCGTGCTTATAAAGCAGCTAATAAAGCACTAGAAAGCAGTCAGTCTGTCTAATGGTATTAAAGTGATGCCCATGGCAGTAAAATTTCCACAGCTTTATACAAATAGAAAATGAGAATATAAAAAAGTCAAGAAGAGATATTACCTCTAATGCTACCACCTTGATGTAACATTTTGACATTTTTTGGCTTTTTTTTCTGTGCAGTTATACATATGTAATCTTTTTTTTTTTGAAATTTTACAATATTAGAAACTATATGCATCATTTCACATCTAAGTATGTTGAATATTTACAGCAAAACTATATTTATAGAAAATCTGAATGTAGGCAAGAAGGGCATGTAGTTAATAATTAGAAATAGAGGGGAGCTATTTTGATTCTCCTAAGCAGTGTGTCTTCAGAGACAGATAGCAAAAATAATAGGAAAATTGTGGAAATCACATTCTCCTTTCTTAAATTATACGTACATGTTGGTAATTGATATCAGCAATAACTCTAAAATCATCTTTAGCACAAAGGCTAATTATTTAGGAGCCTGGCAGTTGTAGTCATGTTCTCAGGAGCTCAGTTACTCCTTTAACGTCATCCCCGTACAGAGCTGGGATTTTCATGTTCACAGTTGGGCTGTAAGTTGTATTTCTTATTCGTGTTTCTACCAGTTTTTCAGCTGTGATGTAGGAATTATCAAATGATAGTATTCTAAAGAACAGAACCAGCAGTTTTTCACCCAAAAGTTTAACAGCGAATTTATGGCCTTTATTAACAAAAAGCCTGAAAATACTTATCTTCTAATTTGTCTTTGTGCCAAGTGGTAAAACCATGTCTGGTTTTTTTCTTCCCCTCCCTCTCTTTGTCATATACTTAAGAAAACATCCCCAATTTGCCTAGAAGGAAATTAGAAAAATACTTATAGTAGGTTTTTGTCTTTAAGGTTTTATTTCCATCAGGTGAAAAAATGAGTTTAAAAATTTAGTGTGATAAAGTATGATCATTAGCCTGACTCTCTTTGGCCAGCCCGAGGATATGGAGTTCTAAATACAGTTAAATATAAGTACTTTTAATAAAAATTCTAGCCACATTTCCTGAGGGTGGGCTATTTAAGATCTTGCCTTTTCCAGACAGTTTATACCAGATATCTTCCATTTCATATTTTGTCCTGTTTCCATCTAAATTTCCAACGCATAAAGCAGTTTGTTTCAACTTGTTCTTCAAGTGTTCTCTAGCTATAACTTATTTATTATAAAATTGAAAGGTAACTTTAGAGTTTCTGACTACATTTTGTTTTGTTTTGTTTCAAAGACAAAAGGACAAGATGTTTTTCAAAGAAGTATACTTGGGCACATCCTACCTGAAGCAATGGTTTGTTACTTAGAAAATTATGAACCTGAGAAGTTTTCTGAGATTTTTCTAGGAGAATTTGACACTCCAGAAGCAATCTGGAGTAGTGAAATGAGGTAAATAGCCAGCTGATTGATTGATATATATGTATATATATTTTTTTACTTTTTAAAAAATTGAGGTGAAATTCACATAATGCATTTACTGCCTTCACAGTGTTGTACATCCACCACCTCTGTCTAGTGATGGATTATATTTTATACTCAGAATCCTTGCTACTTGCAGCTCGGTTTGACTAATTATGTTCAAAGAAATGCTTTCACTAGTACCATAATCTAAAGCTAATCAAAAGTTTATTGGTGCCAAATCAGGTATGTGTGATGGGTTTTGACAAGGTCGTAAGCTTTTATTTTTCTCAATTCTAACATGATTTAACAAAATTGCTATTACATTAATAGAGCTGTATGTAAAGGTATGGCTTGTTACCGCTGGTGCTTCTTAAATTTATAGACCTGGTTGATTGATTTTTTTTTTTTCCTTAGTTTTTAAAAAATTGAGGTAAAATTCACATAATTCATTTACTGCCTTCACAGTGTTGTACATCCACGATTATATTTTATACTCAGAATCTTTGCTACTTGCAGCTCGGTTTGACTAATTATGTTCAAAGAAATGCTTTCACTAGTACGATAATCTAAAGCTAATCAAAAGTTTATTGGTGCCAAATCACGTACGTGTGATGGGTTTTGACAAGGTCTTAAGCTTTTATTTTTCTCAATTCTAACATGATTTAACAGAATTGCTATTACATTAATAGAGCTGTATATAAAGGTACGGCTTGTTACCGCTGGTGCTTCTTAAATTTATAGACCTGGTTATAGTTTAATCAGTGAACTGATAATATGTATGTAGGAGGTACATAGGGATAAAATCAAAACACACAAACCCTGGGAATTTGGATATAGGATTGTAATCCACTAATTAAAAATTACGTCCACACAAAATGCATCTGAGCAGAGATATCTAAAATCATTTTAGAATGAGGGTTCCCTGGCCAGCATGTTTTGACTTTAGTCTAAAGGTTAATATTCCTAAAGAATGTTCTTATTAGGAGGGGAAAGCCATAGGAGAAACCTCTGGAAACTCAGAAAAAGGAGATGCCCAGAAGCAGGAGATGGCAGTCTCCAGCCAGACTGGCGACTTGACACTTCATAGTTGCATTGTCAAGATCTCCTCTTTGTGAAGAATCCCTGTCTTCTTAGCCTTCTTGGGCTGACTTATGCTCTGTATAGCACCTGCTGGTTATCATTTGGCTTCTAGGGTAGGTTGACCTATAGGCTTGGCATGTGATAGCCACCAATTTGAATGTATTCTGTGTGACAGTTATATTTTTCACTGGAATCAAATATATAGAATTATGAATAAGTTAGCAGTATCAGTTTTCTATGTCATTTTTTTCTCCTGAGATTGGTTAATCTGAGTCCCCATCTAAAAGATCTATATCTCTGTGTACTGGTGAAATCAAGTTTCTGCTTAGGTGGGGGCCAGACCCTACTGTGGTTAAGTTAAGTAAAATTACTACCATGTAGTGAGCTTTTTGGGGGTGATAGCCAGCTTGACTGTACCATGGACTGCCAAAAGAACGAACAGATCTGTCTTGGAAGAAGTGCGAACAGAATGCTCCTTGGAAGCAAGGATGGCGAGACTATGTCTCACATATACTTTGGACATGTTGTCAGGAGAGGTCATTTACTGGAGAAGGACATTATGCTTGGTAAAGTAGAGGGTCAGCAAAAAAGAGGAAGACCCTCAACGAGATGAATTGACACGGTGGTTGTAGCAATGGGCTTAAGCGTAGCAGCGATTGTGAGGATGGTGCAGGACCAGGCAGTGTTTCATTCTGTTGTACACAGACAGGGTCGCTATGAGTCGGAATCAACTCAACAGCACCTAACAACAATAATAAGCTTGAATTTCCTGGCTATACCCTTATGAATGCAGACTCAATCCATTTGATCTTCTAATGCCTAATTTTTCAGTAGGAAAGTCTGGGAGTACCAGCCTTTTCCTCTGTAGTCTTCTTTACAGATAAGTGTTCAGAAAGGAGATTATAATTGTCTCCATTGAGTATTTTTACATAATAGTACTTAGAATACCCTGAATAACATACTTACAAGCTCTCAGTTTAGACCAGTAATGGAGTTATTCTAAAGAAATCCACATAACTACACTCACATGATTACCTATCTTAATCTTCTCTTTAAAATAAAATAATTCTTTCATAATGCTTGAATGGAGATTTTTATAATTGTAGGCGCCTCATGATAGAGAAGATTGCTGCCCATCTTGCCGATTTCACACCTCGTCTTCAGAGCAACACAAGAGCACTTTATCAGTATTGCCCCATCCCAGTTATCAACTATCCACAGCTAGAAAATGAACTATTTTGTAATATTTATTACCTCAAACAACTTTGTGATACGCTCCGGTTTCCAGATTGGCCAATTAAAGATCCGGTAAGTAAGCAGATTAATTTGTACTTTCCAAAACCATAAAAAAGGAGCCCTGCTGTTGCAGGGGTTAAGTGCTCAGCTGCTAACTGAAAGTTCAGCAGTTTGAACCCACCAGCTGCTGTGCCGGAGAAAGACGTGGCGGTCTGCTCTTGTAAAGATTACAGCCTTTGAAACCCTATGGGGCAGTTCTGCTCTGCCCTGTAGGATTGCTATGAATTGGAATCAACTCGATGGCAATGGGTTTTTTGGTTGGAAACCATAAAAATAGCCTCTAATCATTTCTGGATGTTTCCTCCTTCTGTGATAAGAAGGATAATTAGTTTCAAGTATTCTCTCTTACTTAAGCACTGTGCAACTCTTATTGTAGTTTGACATATTTGGGTAAATCCCAAACTGAAAGGTAATTTTTTTGAGGAAATATTAAGAACTTTACAGTCTCGATCTTTTGTGGCAAGGAGAAAACAAAATTTCATGTGTGTATCGCAATTATACACTATAATAGCTTGATGGAAACTTGTCCTTATAGCAGAATGGGTAAGCTCACAGATGTTGGAGTTAGACAGTTTCGGTTGAGTCTCAATTTGGCCATTAATAGCTCTATATCGGGTATGTTGCTTGACTTCTCTACACCTCAGTTCTCATCTCTAAAATGGTAATAATAATAGTAACCATCTCATGTCATGGTTGTGAAGATTAAGTGAGAATTCACGTGAGAAACTTAGCATAATTCCTGGCACATATAGGAGGCAGTGCTACCTGCTCCTTTGTATAGCAGTATGTGCTGTCTGCTTGTACAAAGTCCCCTTGGAGCCCCTCCAGCCTGAGCCCTTGAACATCTGCTGGAGCCTGGAATAAAGTAGGCATGGATACCATGTCCTGTTACTGTGGCAGAGGTTATACCATTATCCTTGCAATGTAAAAGATTTCAGAACAGTTACCATTTGTACCACAAGCCACTGCCACTTTGTAGTGCTGTGAACAGGCAGGTGGACCTTGATACTTGTTCCACGTTCAACATGGGGTAGTAGAAAAGTATGAACTTTTTAGTGACACTTAGGTTCGAATCCAGCTCCACCACTTATTAACTGGGAAACGTGACTACTCATAGAATCTCAATGTTCTCATGTATTATTGCAGTTTTATACAAGAATGAAATCAGCTACCCGGCTAAGAAGATGATTTTAATTGGTTACACCTACTCCTTGCTTACCGACTATTTGATTATCTGACATTTTGCATTTATGACAGTGGTAAAAATCTGCTCTCCAACTATTTCGTATATTAACGATGTACGTCTGGCAGTAATGAACGCCGAAGTGCGAAGCAAGAGTAATGCTGGCTGTGATTGTTAAGGTTATGTGTCAACTTGGCTGGGCCATGATTCTCAGTGGTTTGGCAGTTATGTAATGATGTAATCTGGCAGTTATATAATGATGTAATTTGAGAGTTATATAGTGATGTAATTTGGCAGTTGTGTAATGATGTAGTCATCCTCCATTTTGTGATCTGATGTGGTCAACCATTTTTGCATAACGACCTGGTCTTTGGAACCTAACCATGTCGATAAGTGAGGAGTGGATGTATTTGTATTTCAGAAAGCTGGTTAGTTGGGTAGCCTAGAAATGTCAATGTAAGTACATATACACTAGAATTCTATAACTTAAAAATTATATTTTGAAATATTTTTATTTTAGTAGATATAAATTTTAACCTTCTGTCTTTAAGGTTAAGCTTCTAAAAGATACCCTTGATGCCTGGAAGAAGGAAGTAGAAAAGAAGCCACCTACGATGTCAATAGATGATGCTTATGAAGTGCTTAATCTCCCCCAAGGACAGGGGCCGTGAGTTATTTCAGTATTACCATAGTACTCGTCTACCT
This sequence comes from Trichechus manatus latirostris, assembly GCF_000243295.1. Lineage (NCBI taxonomy): Eukaryota > Metazoa > Chordata > Mammalia > Sirenia > Trichechidae > Trichechus > Trichechus manatus. The sequence continues at coordinate 2,690,012 of NW_004444020.1, forward strand.
TGCCTTAAAATATCAATGTCAAATGTATGTGAATATACTTAAACCAACAATTTAAAAAAATTTTTGCCTATTCTTTGCTATACACACATAGAGGAATAACCATATGGAACTATCCACGTGATTTTTCACTACTGCAGATTTATTAGCAGAACGCCTTCTTCTGTTATTGCTGTTACAATTATTGCTCTCTGTTAACTGAAATAACGTGTGCAGTGTCTCTGACATTGGCGTTCATTCCACATATTCATTTTCCTCTTGCAGTTTGTGTTGTGTATGAGGTAGAGATTTGATAGCAACACACCTAGAATGCTGAATGACAGATGTGTAGAAAAAAATGCACATTTACTTTATCAGTGAAGTTTTATGGTAGATTAGATATGTTAGAGAAAAATAGTTTAAAAGACTTTTTCTTAAATATAAACTAAAATTGTTGGTACATTTTGGCAAGGCTGATATACTAACTTGAAAGTATAGTTTGAAATGATATTTTGGATATTTTGAAAAATTGGTGTTTTTTTTTAAGAAATTATTTCTTAGTTCTTCAAACCCCAAGTATGTTTTTTTTAATTTAAAGTGAATGATAACCTTGCATAGGGAACTTCTAGGCATTATCTTCCAGCTATAAAGATAAATAAAAAATAATCTTAACTTAAATCTTACTGGGTTTAATTTACTACCTAATAAATGATCACATAAAATTCCTGATAAAAGCAAGGTTGTGTTAAAACATTTTAGATGATCATGTAAATATTTTTTTCTTGCAGTTAGCTGTATTCATGAAACAGTTTTCCTATTTAACAGGCACGATGAGAGCAAGATTAGAAAAGCTTACTTCAGGCTTGCACAGAAGTACCACCCTGATAAGAATCCAGAAGGGAGGGTATGTACTGCCTTTGGAATTAGGGCTTTGGGGCTGACTTCCTTTTGCTCTGTTACTATTTGGAGGAGAAAAGTTTGTTCTCAGCTTCTTCTCCATTGTCTGCCTCTTCATAAACTTTCAGCCCATGTGCCTATGCTTTCTGCCTTCATGGCCCTCCCTCACTTTCCCAGTAGGACTGTCCTTGTGACTAGTAACTTTCAGATTTTATTCTCTCTCCTTTCCCATGTCTATTTGGTGGTCAGCTTTAATGGGTAGTCACATGAGTAATTGAAGGTTTGGCATGTAGATGAACTTAATTCATTAGTAGTTGATGCCATTGCTATTCAGATTGTTTTGGGTTTGTGTATTCAGCCAAATTTAAATCGCTTTAACTGGAGAAGTAGAAAGTTTAGTTCAGGTTTAAAATCGTTTGCTTCCAGCTTTCCTGATCCTGCTTCTTCTAGCTTCTTATTAAAACACCAGTGGACATTCATAATAGAAGAAATCTCATAAGAACCCTTCCAAACTAGGACTGGTAGTCTATTGCTAGGAACTAGGAGTAATTTCCACTAACTCTAAGGTCAGTGTTTTTCACTGGGGACAGTCAGAGTATTCCTGAATGAGGAGACTTGATGTTGAATAGATGTCACTTCTACATGTTTAAAGCATTTTTAATCAAAAGCCTGGGGTATTTCTGAGGAACTGGTAGCAATTCAAATTGATCTGGAAGAGAAAACAATCAAGATAGGAAGAAATTTTGAAAATTAGTATTTTATGGATATATATTAAAACATTCTATAAAGCTACAACTGTAAAACTGTGCGATGCCTACACAAGAATCAACACATAGATCAATGGAATAATAGTTTAAGAGCATGAATTTAGGAGTCAGACCTATGTGTAGGTCTTAGCTCTTTTACCAGTTGACTTTGTGACATTAGGCGTCTTACTTAACATCTCTAAGTTCATATCTTCATTTAAAAAAATGAGGATAATAACGGTACATACCTCACACGGGTGTTGTGAAGTTTAAATGAAATAATGTATGTAAAGCATTTAGCACAGTGCCTGGCAGTTGCTAGGTGCTGTCGAGTCAATTCCAACTCATAGTGACTGTACAATAGAATGCAGCATTGCCCAGTCCTTTGCCATCTTCACAATCGTTGTTATGCTTGAGTCCATTGTTTCAGCCACTGTGTCAGTCCATCTTGTTGAGGGTCTTCCTCATTTTCACTGACCCTTTACCAAGCCTGATGTCCTTCTCCAGGGACTGTTCCCTCCTGATAACATGTGCAAAGTACGTGAGACGAAGTCTCGCCATGCTTCTGAGGAGCATTCTGGCTGTACTTCCAAGACAGACTTGTTCATTTTTCTGACAGTTCATGGTATATTCAATACTCTTTGACAACACCGTAATTCAAAGACATCAGTTCTTCTTTGGTCTTCCTTATTCATTGTCCAGCTTTCATATGCATATGAGGTGGTTGAAAACACCATGGCTTGGTTCAGGTGCACCTTAGTCCTTAAAGTGACATCTTTGCTTTTTAACACTTTTAAGAGGTCTTTTGCAGCAGATTTGCCCAGTGCAATGCATTGTTTGATTTCCTGACATGGGTGTTTACTGTGGATCTAAGTAAAATGAGATTCTTGACAACATCAGCCTTTTCTCTGTTGATCATGATGGTTGCTTATTGGTCCAGTTGTGAGGATTTTTGTTTTCTTTATGTTGAGGCATAATCCATACTGAAGCTGTAGTCTTTGATCTTCATTAGTAAGTGCTTCAAGTCCTTTTTACTTTCAGCAAGTTGTGTCATCTGCATAACACAGGTTGTTAATGAGTCTTCCTCCAATCCTGATGCCCCTTTCTTCTTAATATAGTCCACCTTCTCAGATAATTTGCTCAGCATACAGATTAAATAAGTATGGTGAAAAGGATATAGCCCTCATGCACACTTTCCTGACTTTAAACCACACAGTATCCCCTTGTTCTGTTCGAACAACTGCCTCTTGATCTATGTACAGGTTCTTCATGAGCACAATTAAGTGTTCTGGAATTCCCATTCTTTACAATGTTATCCGTAATTTGTTATGACCCACACAGTCGAATGCCGTTGCATAGTCAGTAAAACACAGGTAAACATCTTTCTGGTATTCTCTGTTTTCAGCCAAGATCCATCTGACATCAGCAGTAATATCCCTTGTTCCATGTGCTCTTCTGAATCTGGCTTGAATTACTAACAGTTCCCTGTCGATGTATTGCTGTAACTGCTTTTGAATGATCTTCAGCAAAATTTTACTTGTGTGTGATATTAATGATATTGTTCAATAATTTCCACGTTCGATTGGATCACCTTTCTTTGGAGTAGACATAAATATGGATCTCTTCCAGTCGGTTGGCTAGGTAGCAGACTTCCAAATTTCTTGACATAGACGAGTGAGCACTTCCAACCCTGCATCCGTTTGCTGAAACATCTCAGTTGGTATTCCGTCATTTCCTGGGGCCTTGTTTCTCGCCAGTGTCTTCAGGGCAGCTTGGACTTATTCCTTCAGTACCATCAGTTCTTGATCATATGCTTCCTCCTGAAATGGTTGAATGTCAACCAATTCTTTTTGGTACCGTGACTGTGTATTCCTTCCATCTTCTTTTGATGCTTCCTGCATCCAGTTTTTTGCGCATAGAATCCTTCAGTGTTGCAACTTGAGGCTTGAATTTTTTCTTCGGTTCTTTCAGCTTGATAAAAGCCAAACACCTTCTTCCTTTTGATTTTCCAACTCCAGGTCTTTGCATATGTCATTATAATACTTTGTCTTCTTGAGCCACCCTTTGAAATCTTCTGTTCAACTCTTTACTTCATTTCTTCCTTTCACTTTCGCTACACAACATTCAAGAGCAAGTTTCAGAGTCTCTTCTGACACCAGTCTTTTCTTTCTTTCCTTTTTAATGACCTCTTGCTTTCTTGATGTATGATATCCTTGATGTCATTCCACAACTCGTCTGGTCTTTGATCATTAGTGTTCAGTGCCTCACATCTGTTCTTGAGATGGTCTGTAAATTCAAGTGGGATATACTAAAGGTGATACCTTGATTCTTGTAGACTTGTTCTGATTTTTTTCAGCTTCAACTTGAACTGGCATATGAGCAATTGATGGTCTGTCCCGCAGTCAGCCCTTGGCCTTGTTTTGACTGATGATACTGAGCTTTTCCATTGTCTCTTTCCACAGATGTAGTCGATTTGATTTCTGTGTATTCAGTCTGGTGAGGTCTACGTGTATAGTTGGCTGTTTATGTTGTTGAAGAAAGGTATTTGAAGTGAAAAAGTTGTTGGTCTTGCAAAATTCTCTCATGCCATCTCTGGCATTGTTTCTGTCACCAAGGCCATATTTTCCGACTACTGATCCTTTTTTTGTTTCCCAGTTTTGCATTCCAATCGCCAGTAATTACCAACACCTTGATTGCATGTTTGATCAGTTTCAGACTGTAGAAGTTGGTAAAAAATCTTCAATTTCTTCATCTTTGGCCTTAGTAGTTGGTGCATAAATTTGAATAATAGTTGTATTAACTGGTCTTCCTTGTAGGTGTATGGATATAATCTTATTACTGATAGTGTTGTACTTCAGAATAGATCTTGTAAACCTGGCAATAATGTTCAATAATCAATATCATAATTATCATATGCTAGCATAATTTTGAAGCACTTGGTGGTGTAGTGGTTAAAATGCTTGGCTGCTGACCAAAAGGTCAGAGTTTGAACCCACCAGCAGCTCCTCAGGAGAAAGAGTGGCATTCTGCTCCTGTAACCATTACAGCCGTAGAAACCCTACAGGGCATTCTGCTCTGTCCTGTAGGGTCGCTATGGGTCAGAATCAACCCGACAGTAGTTGGCATAATAATTATTTTTATGTCAATGCAAACTGTCTCTGGTATGTAGGAGTTTAATAAGATATAAATGGTATAAACCCAGTGAGGAATAATTTTTCAGCAAATAGTATTAAGATAATTGGGTAGTAGTTTGGAGAAAAACATTTCACCTTACACAATATACTACTAGATTATGGTTGAAATGAATTCCTTAATGTAAAAAACAAAAGCAAAATAATAGCTAAAGAAGTGATTGGTAAAAAAGAAACGAGCTGTGTTCTGTTTAGGTTGTGATTTGAGATGTTCCAAATTAAAGTTTAATTGTCTTCGGTTATATACAGGATATGTTTGAAAAAGTAAATAAAGCATATGAATTTTTATGTACCAAATCAGCAAAAATAGTGGATGGACCAGATCCAGAGAATATAATTTTAATTCTCAAAACTCAGAGCATCCTCTTTAACCGCCATAAAGAAGGTAAGGCATGTGTTATTCCTGAGTTTTCATTTATCTCCCAGCTAATTCTGCCATGTTACTTGTTTCTATAGCATATTTTAATAGATTTAGAAATATTATGGCAAAAGACTCTTGGAATCACATAGAAACAAGTTTTCTGATTTTGTTTTCCCAGTACTAACCTCTGGTTATTTCAGATTTACAGCCTTATAAATATGCAGGATACCCCATGCTAATTAGGACTATAACAATAGAAACTTCAGATGACCTCCTCTTCTCAAAAGAATCACCATTGTTGCCTGCTGCTGCAGAGCTGGCTTTCCATACTGTCAACTGTTCGGCCCTCAATGCTGAAGAACTCAGAAGAGAAAATGGAATAGAGGTGACATGGAATGCACTTTGTGCTTATCTTTAAACTGGTTTAGGCACATCATATCACTATTGGCAACACAATTCACCAAGTACAAATACAGTTGATATAGTCCTTCCTTCAGTTTATTTCATCAGATAACATAATGTTATATTCTGTATATTCTGGTACCAAAATTAAGGAGAAAATGAAGCTTTACTTTTTAATGTGTGTTGGACTGTCTTGGATTCAAAATTGGTTAACTTAATCTTGCTTGCAAAGTAGCTTATTGGGAATGCTTGAAAAGAAACTACTAGGACTTCTTTGTCTATTTATTTAACCAAGTTAATTAAGCAAACATTTATTTACCAAATAGCTAACATTAAAAGGTTATTTACATTTTATTTCTGCTGGAAAATATTTTCCAGAGTTGAAGTCAAAATGGAACATTAATGGCTGACTTCTTTTTTTGGCAGGTGTTACAAGAGGCGTTTAGTCGCTGTGTGGCTGTCTTGAATCGTTCCAGTAGACCAAGTGACATGTCAGTACAGGTGAGGCTAAAACATACCATTCTAAGAAAGTTACACTAGACCAGTGATTCAGACTTTAACATATATCAGAATTACCTGGAGGGCTCATTAATACATGGGTTGGTGTACCTCACCCCAGAATTTGATTCAGTGAATCTGGGACAGGAGCCTGATAATACACATTTTTCACAAGTTCCCACAGGATACTGATAACTGCTGGTCTGTGTACCATACTTTAAGAATCACTGCAGTAGACTGCTTATGGTCTATTGGCTTAATTTTTTTCTCTTAAAGTAGAGGATGGTATAATGAACCCTTATGTACCCATCACCCAGCTTCAAACATTTGTCATTTGCGACTCTTATTTCATTTATTTTCTATCCTCTCCCACAGTTTCCCTCTATACCTCTCACTCCCATCCCTAGTATTTTAATTGGCTTTATTTTTGTTAAGGTTGTAATAGTTGCTTTCTTTGATAGAAAATTCATGAAGAGTTCATTAAGATCATTGTAGAGTTCTTTTTATGTGGCCCTTTGTTTATACTAAGAAAACTTAGAATACAGGACAATTGAATATAGGCTTTTGTGTTTCATCCTGTATTTTGAAGTAGTTGGGCTGAGAGTTGTATATGTGATCTAATGAGATAGCTTTATTTCTTGCTCAAAGAGGAGTACCACCAGTTGCCATTTAGTTAATTAGTGACTCGTGGCAACCCCTTGTGTGGTTTGGCTACTAGACATACGAAGCGTGAGGGTGCCTTCATTACTATGCTTAGCTAATTGACATGAAGAGTATGTAAATAGAATTGTGATATCCCACAGGACAAAATTACCTTAAATAAAAAATACACGCATGACTCTCTTTTCCGTTTATTGTCTGCAGGTGTGTGGACACATAAGTAAATGCTATAGTGTGGCTGCTCAGTTTGAAGAATGTCGAGAGAAGATCACAGAAATGCCTGGTGTCATCAAAGATCTCTGTCGAGTGCTATATTTTGGCAAGGTGGAGTTCATCTTTAATGCTTTCTGGATACAGTCAGCAGTGGGTTTTCTTGTCAAGTAGACAGTCCCCAACTTGTAAACAGGTGTTTTCCCCAAATTATTTTTAAGTAAGTTGTTCGGATCTCTAAAAGCATTTTTCATAGAAACCTTGTAGCCAGTGAAGGCTTTGTCCCTAGGCTGGCACACAAAGAATAAGGCTAGAGTGACATTTCTAAAGGAAGGTGGGTCCCCCCAAACATTAGAAGAGAGTCAAAGAAGAAAAGAGAGAAGGCTAGACTAAATAAATGGTAAAATTAAAGGATCGTATAAAACCTGAAACTTAAAAGAGTCTGGTGAGAAACGCTTTAGGGATCTGAAAGCTTCCTGTTTCCTCCCCGTTGAAAACTGCTGGGGGATGTTGACTATGGGTAGATATGATAAGTGACGGGGAAGGAGAGAGAGACTTCTTAGATAACTGGGCAGAGTTTGAGAGTTGTGTTGGAATGGAGTAGGATTGAGAGGCTGTTCCTGGACTAAGGTACCTAGAAGTAAGGATCGCTGATGAAAGTATCTGCTCAAGTATATATCAACTTCATGTCCTTGTAAGTGTTTAATAAGAATCTGAACTCTAATAGGAAGAAGTAAATTCTTTATACTGCACTAAGGAGATCATTGATGCACCTAAGATCATTAACCTGTGAGTTGCTATTGATACCTGTAACTCTATATATAAAATGGGAAAAACTGAATTCCCAAGTCTTTGAACACTAGCCTCCAAGATAGTAGTAACTCTGCCATCTTATGTCACCTAAAATAAAAAGGGTCACTTTTTATTTTAGGCTTCGAAGGTTATAAGATTTGAATTTTAACTGGAATTTAAAATAGGAGGAGGTAAACATTTTGCACAGTAAGGTAGCTATTGACATAACTTCACAGCAACCAGTTTTTCTTGGAAGCTTCTTTTTACCTTATAAATTGTTTTACTTTTCCTCTCAGAGTATTCCACGGGTGGCTGCTCTTGGGGTAGAATGTGTCAGTTCTTTTGCTGTGGATTTCTGGCTACAGACACACCTATTTCAGGCTGGAATTTTGTGGCATCTGCTTGGTTATCTGTTTAATTATGATTATACACTGGAAGAGAGTGGTATTCAGAAAAACGAAGAAACAAACCAGCAGGTAACTTTAACACTGCTTTAATATTAAATTTGAGCCCAAACCATAGGTTAATAGTAAATTAAGGTGAAGCAAAGCTTCAGCTCTCCAGTGACCTCAAGGGATAAACTATTTTTCAAGATAACTAAGTTTACTACTCTTTAAGTCCCAAAACATTTTATCTTAACCATTTACGTTGAAAGCGTTTGAGGTAAAGAAATTTGCAATAGCGTGTAATAGACATAGTTTAATCTTTTCTTGATTACTCAGTTACTTTTATGATTGTAAAATTATGGTTGGGTACACAGGGAAATAGAATACCATCAGGCTATCGGGACTGGCTTTCCTACACATTGAGCAATTGTCTGATTTTTATAGATACTGTTTGTCTCCTGTTCTCCTAGTCACTGTCATCCATTACTTATATTGTCAGTGTGTGGCACGCAAGTCTCCCCTCCCTATGCTTAAACCTGCTTCTTCCAATTATCTGTGAGTTATGGGATTGGATACATAAGATACATACATAGGCTCTTATGATTTCCTATAAATAAAGGAATAAGCTTTTCTAATGCATAAGTTGTCTGACATCAATGTTGGGAACTCTTGATTCTTTTTTTCTTGTTTGCTTACTGCTTCTTAAAATGTGTTCCGTGCAGGTTTGATTCCAGAAAGTTAGTATGTTACCTATATAAGTTGAGAGATCTACTTGAATATCTTGATTTTTTTTTTCTTAATAACAGGAAGTAGCCAATAACCTTGCCAAACTGAGTGTGCTTGCCCTAAGTCGCCTTGGAGGGTACCTGTCTGAAGAACAAGCAACCCCAGAAAACCCAACCATACGGAAGAGTTTAGCTGGCATGCTGACACCTTATGTTGCTAGAAAACTTGCTGTGGTTAGTGTTACTGAGGTATGTGCTTCAGAGGTTTTGAAATAAGCTTAAAGAGTAGCCTGGGTTTTGATGATCGGTGCAAGATCCTTTAGGTTCATAGTAAAAGAACACAGCTATGTTGATTGCTCTTAGAAACCTAAAAATTGTTACTGTTTGCATACTCTTTCTTGTAAAAATGAATTTCAGTTTATTTATGGATTGATGCAGACGATTATCAGGTCCACAAATCCAGTCTATGCAAGAGTAAATTAACTTCGTATTTCTCAGCTGTGGAGCCCACCCTAATTCTTACCCACCTTGAGTTACAAAGGGATGGGACAAGAAAATGAACTCAGAATGGTGTTTCACACTGGGCAGGCTACGAAGAATCAGGATACCCAGTCTATTTCTTACAAATATAGCTTATCTAGACTCAGGGAAGAAATCCTAAAATAAATACATATATACCTACACACACACACATACATATGTGTATACATACATATGTGCATACATAAATAACAAAAAATGTATAGTATTGGCAGATCTTACAGTGTCTTTGACCTCTGTCTTGAGGATCATTGAGAAGCAGTCTAAAAACCTAGCACTAGACAATTAGATAAGCTGTAGAAATCCATTAAATGGAATACTATGTAGCCCAGTGTATACATGACTGTGTAATGATTTTGCATTAATTATAAAATAATATTTAAGGACATTAAAAGAAGTGTAGGTTATTTTAAGTGAAAAGGCTAGATCCCATTTTTGGTATAAAAAATGGATGGATGATAAAATATCTGTATGAATATGTTGATGGTAGTTATCCCTGAATGACAGAATTGTGGGCTATTTTTATTTTATTTTGTTTTCTCTAATGATAATCTATTACTTCTGCAAGGGAAAAGAAGTCCTTGAGATTTACAGTATTTTTAGAATTTAAACAGCTTGTTTCCTTTTAATCCTATCTGATTTTGAGTCTATTTTTTAGTGTAGGCCATGCTTCTCTTTGCCCGAGAGAGGGAGGAGCCTTAGGTGCCACTCATGATCTTTGTTCTTTTCGTGGACTTCGAGCTCACAGTGAGATGCACTCTGCTGACTGAAAACATTCTCTCCAGAAACACCAGCAAGTTGGTGAATATTTCTACAGAAAAAAAAATATATATATTTGTAGCATTTCAGAATTAAATCTTGGCATGAGTGCATCTGGACTTAATAAAATGCTTATTTTAAACTGCCAAGTCTCAAAGCTTTAATATTTTGTATCCATATATTTTTCAGTCATTTCACTTAACTAGGAAGTAGTTAATCTTTTGAAAACAAAGATCACTTACTAGGAAGTAGTTAACCTTTTGAAAACAAGACGTATAAGATGGAGATGATACTGGGGTGTACTGTTGGAGATAATGGTTTGTGAAATTGTTTTTCAGAGCATAGAGCTCTGTAAATATAAAAGATTACATTAAAAAATTTAAGAGGAGAGTTAAATGTCTATATTGACACTTTGCATTGAGGGGAGCTAGGCAGAGGGAAAGCACACTGGATGATTAAGCAGTCATAATCTCTATCTGCACAACCAGTCAACCAGCCTTGAATCAGGATTTGGCCAAGAAAATATTAACCAAATCTCTATCCATAAATTTTATTTCCCTTCCTAAGGGTATGCTTCATACAGCCTTAGATTTTTGTTTTCAAATACATGCATATAAAGGCAATGTGGAGTGACTCTTTTTAAAATTATATTTACTAAGTGTTTATTAAATGATTTAATACAAACTATCTTATTTAATTTTCATGTTAGCAGAGCAAAAGTTAAGAATTTTGAAGTCAAGCAGACTCCAGTTTGAGCCCCAGTTTCACCAGTTAGGGGTTGTGAGACTTGGGGCAAATTACTTTGTCTCTCTCAGCCTTGGTTTTTCGCAGTTGCAAAATGGATAGTACCACCAAACTTGTTAGAATTATTGAGATACACGCCATTATACTTAAGTTATCTGTTACAATGTTTGTCATGTGGTAGACGTTTTAAGTAAATAACTCCTATTACCATTTCCCTTTTTCTAAATGTTACAAAAAAATAATACTCTTGTCTTCTAGATTTTGAAGATGCTTAACAGTAACACAGAGAGCCCCTATTTGATATGGAACAATTCTACAAGAGCAGAACTACTTGAATTTCTTGAATCTCAACAAGAAAACATGATTAAAAAAGTATGTATGCTATTGTTTTATGTATTTCTTGAGTAACTTATTTTGATGGAATTTTGGAACTATAACCTAATATTGGCTAAACACAAACCCAGAGTTTTTCAGTTCAGAGTTAATTAAGCCTATAACTTTCTGCCTCCTAATATTTGGCCCATTTCAGAACGGCATTTTTGATGTCTGCAAAATTGAGTAATTTGTCCTGCCTCCTTCTAGTGGAGAAGCTAGCAAGCCATATGAAAAACAGAAGACAGTAGTCTGGGAGATAAGGAGAAGGCCTGGATAATTCATATACTAGATGGTTGACTCTTGATGATTTAGAAGACATACATGTTTGTGACTTTGGAATTTATTAAAGCCTAACTGTTACTGTTTATTTTTATGTCCTGAATTATCCAGAATTTGTTTTTGAACTCATTCCATGATAGTTACCTGGAACTCTTTATAGATAAAATTTTTGAGAACTGTGTTGCTAGACAGAACAGATCTCATGTTTCTATACATTATTTTTTTAGTTGAACAGACCTAATAACAACTTCCCTTTGTCACACATAAAAATTTATCACAAACATTCACATGTTATTTTAGTCCAACCTAAATTTCTTGGGATTCTCAACCTAAATCTTTACTGGGACCATTTTTCTCTTTTTCGCTTTTCTGTCTTGTTCCTTTTCCATAAACAGAAACTGTTGTTACACTTGATCTTAGCCAGAAGGCCAAGAAGTGATGGAAACGGTTCTTGATTAGTCATCCCATAGACAGACATCTTGTCTCTTTTCTTAGAGACCCTATTTTTCAGCACTTCCATTCAGTGTATTTCTTCTTAAAACCCATTCCAAATGTGCTTATTAGTTATATCACCCTACATTTGATGAGGCCAAATGCCTGCTGACTGGAGTAAGAAGAGCCAAGTGTCATACATCTTTATAAACTCTACCTGGAAGACACTTCATCTGTGATCTCAAAATTCTAAAATGAGTTATAATAGAAATCTTTGGACTAAAAATTATAATGTAACTCTGTGCATATTCCAGAGTCACATTACTGGTTATAAACATTAACATTGCATTGAATGCTGAGACTTGTACCACAGCACATTTTTCCTGGAGGATCAGTTATTTTAATTTAAATCATTTTATTTTTTTGTTGTTGAGAATATGCACAGCAAAAACATACACCAGTTCAAGTTTCTGCATGTACAATTTGGTGACATTGATTACATTCTTTGAGTTGTGCAGCCATTCTCACCATCCTCTTCTGAGTTGTTCTTACTGCATTAACATGAACTCACTGCCCTCTAAGGGTCCTATCTAACCTTTCGAGTTGAATTGTCAGTTTGATCCCATACAGATAGATCTTAAAAGAACCATAATGCTCAAGGCAGACATTCTTTACTAGTTAAGTTAGATTATTGTTCGGTTTTAAGAAGACTTCAGGGAATATTTTTGGTTTAAGGTTTAAATATTATCTTAGGGCAATAGTTTCGGTGATTTGTCTAGCCTCCATGTCTCCAGGAAGTTTGGAGTCCATGAGACTCTGAAATTCTGTTCTGCATTTTCCCCCTTTTGATCAGGATTCTGCTATAGAATCTTTGATCAAAATGTTCAGTAATGGTAGCTGGATACTATGCAGTTCTTCTGGTCTCATGGCATAGGAGGCAGTTGTTCACGGAGGCAGTTAGCCACGCATTCCATATTCTCCTCCTATTCCTGACCCTCCTTTTTCTCTGTTGCTCCAGGTGAATAAAAACCAATTGCTGTGCCTTGGATGGCCGCTTACAAGCTTTTAAGACCCCAGGCACTACGCAGTGAACTAGGAGGTAGAACAGAAGCACTGAACACATTATTCGGCGAATTAACTGGGTTGTCCCTTGGAACCATCACCTAAACTTTCAAACCAAGAAACCAAATCCCTTATGTTTGATTGTACATAAGCAGCCTCAGCAGCTACTCTTTTTTTTTTGTCATTGTTGTAACTATGAGTTATTAAACTGAATATGGATTGATTTAAAAACCAGACATTAATGATTCTAATTTACATCTGACAGTATTTTCTCTTTTAAAAAGGGTGATTGTGACAAAAGTTATGGATCAGAATTTGTCTACAGTGATCATGCCAAAGAACTTATTGTGGGAGAGATTTTTGTTAGGGTATATAATGAAGTCCCTACTTTCCAACTAGAGGTAAGCTCCTTGATTTTAGTTTTGTTTGGTATCTTTGATCACTTGTTATTGACAGCTACTAGTTTATTCATACTGTACACATTGAAATAATACCTGTTCTTTGTCAAAAGTTTACACTCACTTGGGTGTATGATGGGGTAACTGTCGATAGCTTTGAGCTTCTTTATTCTGAATGTTGAATAATTAAATTTTGTGAAACTCATGAATAAGAAATTCCTTGCCCAGCTGTTTCTTATACTTCATGCATATATATGACTTCAGCTAACTAGTCCCATGTGGAAGTGCAAGGAGAGCTGACAGTGGCCAGTTACATTGTCACTCCATCGTGTGGAATATCAGGTTACCACACAGAAGTCCTTCTCTGGCCCATAATTAGAAGGGAATAAGAAAATACAGGCGGGGAGCAAATACAGGTGGGGATCATCTCTGGTGATGATCCATAGTCACTTCTGGAAGTAAATGAGGAGCTTCTTTTTCTTCTTAGTGGCTGGGGATCATGTAGGTTTTTTGTTGTTATATATATATATATATAGATGTATATATAGATACATTTTGTCTTTTTGGAGGGGGTGTCACAGAGAAGTTGGTGGTTGGTTAGTTTGTTAAGAGGGAAGAACTGAGGCCTTAAACTTTTGTGTGTTCTATACTTTGCTCTTAGGAAAAAGGAAGGAATTTCTAAACCATACTGTGTATTATTTATGACAGAATAATATACATAAATAGCTAGTAAGCAGTGAAGTTGTTTTGAATTTGTATTCTAAATATATATAATTTTTAATTATAAAAATATAGCCAAATTGTGGAAGTACATGTCATAATATAAACTAGCAGTTACAGATTTCTAAAGGGAAGACATACTCTGATCTCAGAATTGTTACACTAAGGTACTAATGAGAAGTGTATCAGATCTCTAATGTGTTGGGACAATAAACATTGAGAAATACCTTCTAATGCAACTGGTCTCCCCCTCCCCTTTTAATATATACATGTGTTCACGTGTATGTATTAAATGAATCATGCTTATTCACTTTACATAGCTTCAAATTTTTTTCTTTTGCCATGAAGTCTTTGTTACAGGTTATTTCTGAGGGCACCCATGTTTTCGAATATTTCTCTGTTTGACTTAGGTTCCAAAAGCATTTGCTGCAAGTCTCTTGGATTACATAGGCTCCCAGGCCCAGTACCTCCACACATTCATGGCCATCACACATGCGGCAAAAGTGGAGTCAGAGCAACACGGAGACCGCCTGCCGAGAGTGGAGATGGCTTTGGAAGCTCTGAGAAATGTCATAAAATATAATCCTGGTGTGTGTCTATACCCTGATCAGTACGATCCTTATAAAAGAAAAGCCTTAAAATGCCTAGTTCTTACTTAGGGAAATTGATGCCAATATTTTTACTTATAAACAGTAGGCTGGAGAGAGTAGTCGAGGTACCATGTTTAGAAGAATTCATATCTTTAAGAAGAAATGAGTTTAAATATGTTGAAAGGGGGAGTAATTTGATAATATAAAATTTCACCTTGATGCAATAAGTTGACACATCAGGTATAAGTACTTGAATTTAATTTCTTTATTAGGTGGTCTTATTTTTCCACCTCTCTCTTAACACAGTGAGTGCCATGTGCATGTGGATACTTGTATCTTTAAAAAATTGCCTGAAGTTTTTGCTATTTAAAAATTGGAATGATAAAAAGATGAGAATCCCCATTCTTAAACATCTTTAAGATGACGTATCCAAAAAATGTTATCACTCTAGCCTGATTCCAGGGGGATGGCTAAGTGAAAATCTGAAAGCTTCTACTTTGGTAACTTTGGTTTGATAATAAATTTAATGCAAATTCAATTTAAATTATTTGAAAACTCCAGATTTTTTTTTCTTAACATTTCTTTGCATTGTCGTTCAGATACTTTTTGCTTTTTTCAGTGTGTGTGTGTATATATATACATATATATATATACTGTTAAAATCTGACTTTTGTAGGTTATTGCCAAAAAATTATTGAAACAAATAATCAACAGTAATGAAGTATTAAGGAAAAATGACTTATTCCCAAGGTATACGTTGGGATGTTATTAAAGGCAGTGTTATAAAATTTGGGCAAGACTTCATTTCTTATTATTTGGAGTTGGCACAATAGAGCATTAATAGTGGTGTATTAGGTACAAAGCAAATTGCAGCAGAACAAGCTATGATTTGGAACTTTTTAAAACTGGGGAAGGGCCTGCACAGACATTTTACTTGTATACCATCGATAAAGTTCATGCATCAAGACCGCATACTCTCAGGTAATTTAGAAGTAGGTTTTTTTGTGTCATTGATATATTCATGACAGTTCTTACCTGTTAAATATTTTGAAAATTAATTTTAAAACAATATATTTATGGAATAATATCAGACTTTAAGTTGAAGAGGTCTTTGTGAATTGTCTTATGAGGCCTCAAAAGACTACAAATTACACAATATGTTTTACCTACCATATAACCCATTGCCATCGAGTCGATTCCATAGAAAAAGGAAATATATGCTGAATAAAACCTTGTTGTTTAAATTTTTGTTTATTCACAAAAAATGGTAGTAAATATATGGGATTGGGTTTGAGGTGGATAGGAATGTAAATACTATTCAATTTTACATTTTTTCACCAGAAGGCCTTTATATGTGTATATCACTATTTTTATTTATTTATTTTAAAGTAGCCCTCAAGTGACAGAGTTCTAACCCAGTCTTACTTAAAAGCCAAATGAAGTCAAGCTCTCCCAATATTTACTTAGGCTGAGGGGTAGCCTTACGGTCTAGAGATAAAGAGTAAAAGTAACCACTTTACACCTTAGATTTTTCAAGTGTATTTGGATTGTTTATTTGATGAAGTTCTTGTTTTTAGCCTAGGGGCTAAGGATGGGGATGGGAGAACAGAACAGTCCTAAGAAACTCTAATATGTAACTTTTTGTTTCTTAAGATGTACTGTTGCTAAGAGATATTCCACTCATTTCATGTCGCAGTGTTTAGAGAGGGTTATCAAAGATTTGTAATTGACAGTGTGTGAGGGTGTATAATTTAGAACATCTCTTGGAAATAAAACATAACCTTTTTATTCTTACTCCCTAGGCTCTGAAAGTGAATGTACTGGTCACTTTAAGTTAATATTTTCTCTTCTTCGAGTCCATGGAGCTGGTCAAGTACAGCAGTTGGCTTTAGAGGTAAGAGTATTTTATACTAAAGCATGTTGTCTTTCCTACCCCTTACTGTATCTGGTTTGAGGCTTGATTGTGTAATCCTCATCTAATGTTAAATGCAAGTATGCCTATTAGGCCACATGAGTAGGTTTTTAAAATTTTAATTTCAGAGAATGAATATTGCACAGTGTTGTTCCAGGTGATTCCCTTTATGGTCATTGTCTGTCGTGCATCTGGGCTTGGAATGTACAGTGTCGTGGTGTGGGTTAAGGAATAGGCTCTATTTGGGAAGCTTAGAAGCTACAGGTCATCAGGAAGAGTAAGTAGGGGTTCCATGATTTGTCCTCACAACAGAGGCTTGCTGAGGCCAGGGTACTCTGCTAGATCCACGCTGTGGGTTTGTGATCCAGAGGATGGACCCTGCCCATCCCCCTCAGCTGCTCTCCCTTCTGTAAGTCTAGCTCTAAAGCAGCCTTTTCAGTGAGGATGACAAATAGACAACTGGTGTCTGATGCTGTTTACAGGAGTTGTCTAGGAAAGCCAGTTGCACAGAACCTGTGGGCTTTAGGGGGTCCCAGAGAGTTGGAGGCCCCTCCTTCAGAAAGAATGAAACCACTGGTTCTGTGGAACGCTGTTTGGGTGCAGCCGTTTTCTCTGGGAGAAGCAGGTAGTCCTTGACACAACTGGCTCATTGTCCAGACAACCCAGAGTTAAGCTCCCAGGGTCATTTTTCTGATGATCCTGCTCTCATTTTAACACATGCCAGCTTGGTGTGTAGTAAATTCAGCCCTAGAGTAACAGGTTCACTAGCAGTTTGTGAATGATTTGTATAATGTGTTCTTAGATTACATTTTGGTTTAAAACAGGTTTTTAATACAATAATAAACATTAAATTGGTCAAAAAGCTTAAAGTGCCTGTCCTTTTAATTGAAACCCGTGCTTCCTTAATTCCTTCAAGTACCTTGTAACTTTTAAAATAAATGTTATGAAATCTAGGATACATTGCTTTGAGATTGCTGGTCATATGGTTTAAGTGGAGTGACGCTGATCTTTAGATGTATACTATAGAAGTTATACTTAAGAGGTCATTCTCTTTGAAAGAAAAACAGGCCTCTTTCTTTATGATGTAAAGATGAACTCAATCCATTGTGCTGGGTATTGAGGACATTTATTTTTTCCCTTTAAAAAAGCAAAAAGAAAGTCCCAATAGTGAGGATCAGTATCTTTCTAAGCACCCCTACCCCCAAATCTGTGACTGGAAAGCACTAGAGTATTTCCAATAATAGTGTATCCGTAGTTCTGGAGCCTGTACTGGTTTAGGATTGAAGGTCTCTTATAAGACTCAACCCCAAACCGAACCAAACTGGTTGCCACTGAGTTGATTCCGACTCCTAGCAACCCTATAGGACAGAGCTGCACCATAGGGTTTCCAAGGCTGTAATCTTTATGGAAGCAGACTGCCATATCTTTGCCCCATGGAGCTGCTGGTGGGTTAGAACCGCCTACCTTTCGGTTAACAGCTGTGTGCTTAACCACTGTGCCGCCACTGGGGCTCCCTTATAAGCCTCAAGGTGTAGCAGATTGGTGCAAAAATGTTTGTTATATCATTATATTTAATTCTTACCTCTAAATTAATAGGGAGCTGATATACATAATGCATACTTGAGCATTACTTTTTTTTTATTATTTCTCAAAAGATCAAAGTAATAAAGTCAATCTTTTCAAATTAAACTGTTCTCTAAGAATTAAATATTTTGCTCTTTTTTAAAAAATTTTTTTCCCATATGAAAATGTATACATACATTGTTATGTGAACCTAATTGCTTTCCCTGTGCTGTGACAGCACACTCCTTCTTTCCACCCCGGATTCCCCATGACCATTCAACCAGCTTCTAACCCTCTGCCTTCCCGTCTCACCTCCAGACAGAAGCTGCCTGTTTAGTCGCTTGTATCTACTTGAGCTAAGAGGCATACTCCTCAACAAGTATCGCTTTATGTCCCACAGTCCAGTCCAATCCCTGTCTGAAGAGTTGGACTCGGAAATTGTTTTAGTTCTGGGCTGTTAGAGAATCCAGGGGCCATGCTTTCCGGGGTTCCTCCAGTCTATCAGACCATTAAGTCAAGAATTAAATATTTTGTCCTTGAAACTTTTTTCTCACTGTTGTAAAGCCTGCATGACTTAATTTGATTTAGGTCCAGAATTCTTTCCAAAGCTCTTAATATCCTATTAATTAATTTTCAGGTTGTGAATATAGTGACATCTAACCAAGATTGTGTCAACAATATTGCTGAGTCAGTGGTTTTGTCCAATTTATTGGCTCTTCTACATTCATTGCCGTCAAGTATGTATATTCACAGTGGAATTTCGGGAACCGTAGCATGGCCAACCCATACTGGGGAGCAGTTACGTAGATGATACAAAACCTTGGACATTATGTCATCCATGTTTAGTTTTAGAATGTTTTAAGTGATATTGTTTCTATTAGATTTGTTTTCCTAGTTATGTTGTAGATAGGTTAATAAAATTATTTTGCATTTCTCATGTCAAAAGTTGAAAGTTGGTTTTAGAGAGAGGTCCAAAAGCATTATAAAGCATTAACAGAGGAAAATAACTTAGGATTTTCAATTTGCTGAGTACAATCTACACATGAGTGATTGAGAATTGATTAGTATTCCGTGTTTTATAAAAAGCATGTGGTGTCAGATGATGAAAAAGTGCTAAAAGTAAACATTACCTTGTGTTTAGCTTAGAGTTCAATTCCACATAGTTTGTATTTACTGATTTGATGCTGATAGAGACTATTACCAACAAGGTGAAATCGATTTTTAAAAATATACCAACCTGATTTCTTGACTACAGTCTGTACTAATATAGGCTCTTCATAAGCTGTACAATAGTATAGCTTAATAGTTTGAAGGTGTGCTGTAATCAGCCTTCAGATTGCTTTTCAAAGGCAAGATTATTGAGTTTTTTAGGCAATAGGAATATAACTCCAACCTCACTCCTGAGCATCAAAATATGTTGCTCAGTTGGCTTTGACAGCCCCTTGGAAGTCGTGTTAGTCTTGACTTCAAGTCTGTCTACCTCCTTGGGTGCAAGAACCCGGTCTCATTCATCTCTTGTGCCAATGTCTTGTACATATTGTTTCATTTATGTTCAGTGAATTGAATGGAATTGAATTTCCATTGAATAATTTTGTTTTCTTGAACAGATGACATTAAGATGCAACTTTTAGAAGTCATTTACAGATTATTTTACCATATCTATAGTCTTAGTTGGTTTTTATTTTTCCTTTTTTTTTTTATTGGTTTTTCAATAGCTTTGTGAAGCTTCAAGCAATGCATAACTAAACTGATTGATGAAGCAAAGAATGCTACAGAAATCATAGTTTGAAAATGTAATTTTATATTCATTCCTGACTTACGTAGTCCAATCAGTATTTCAGTCTTACAGGCAAATTAAGTGACATCTGGATATCTCAGCCTACTCTGCCGTGATTTGTATTTTTGGCTAAATTACCTATCTTATACTGTTTGCTAAGGGATGTTAAATACATAAAAGTGTTAACCTTTTATCCCCTCTAAAGGTTTGTTTCCTTTGAAAGTAAGTTCAGAATAATGGTGTTTTCAGTGATGTGTTGTTGCTTCTCTTAGGAATCTCCTTTTGAGTGTGTGTTCTTCTGCATGTTAACAGCCCAGCCCAGCTCACAGCCTTTGTTTTTGTTATTGTTATTGTTCTGCTCTCTTTGCCAACTCTTTACTGCTGTAGCCACCTGTCTGTCATTCCCATTTGACTCTAGAAGAGTGAAGTCCAGTAGCCCAGCATACCTACATATTATGGCAATGACAAGAGGTGAGAGGTGTCACAGGCCGTGTCCAGAAAGATGCTGTTACGTCTGAGAGTCGAACAGTGTCTTGCAACTGCTGCTTCTTTCTCTTTTACCCTTCTCCTCTTCCAAGACAGTAGCACCAGATAAAAACCTTAGGTGCCTGATCAGAGTGTCTTCTGGGTATCAGGAGGTGAGAAGATTTTGAGTATGCAGTGAACAATGAGGTAGGAAGACAGTATGACACAGCGGTTATGAATATAGACTTTGGAGTCAGACAGACCTGGATACAGAACCCAGCTGTGCTGCTCAGTGCCTGTGAAACCTTGGGCTGGTTAAACTGCACCCCCACTTCCTCATTCACAACACAGCCATGAAAATAACTGTCTCACTGGTTATGGCAAAGAGTGCATATGACACCCTGTGTAGAATACCTCATTCAGTGCCTGGCAGAGTTGAGGCCCAGTAAGTGTACGCAAACGTGATGATGTGTTTCTTGAAATGTCTTTTACTCTGCAGGTCGTCAGCTTGTTCTGGAAACTCTTTATGCTTTGGCATCAAGTACAAAAATAATCAAAGAAGCAATGGCAAAAGGTAATGTATGAAGTGCTTTCTCATCCAGTCATACTAAATAGGAAGCTTTTTTTTTTTTGAGCTGCTTTGTATAGTCTGATGGTAACCCTGGTGGTGTAGTGGCTAAGAGCTACTACGGCTGCTAACCAAAAGGTTGGCAGTTCGAATCCACCAGGCGCTCCTTGGAAACGGTATGGGGCAGTTCGACTCTGTCCTGTAGGGTTGCCATGAGTCAGAATTGACTCGACGGCAACGAGTTTTTTTGTATAGGCCGATAATTTGAAGAATGCCTTGGAAAGCTGTAGTTAAACAAACAAAATGGCATTGGGTTGAAATATAATTTTACTTGAAGTTTCCAGTGAATGCTACTAATTAGAAAAGTCATACTCTTTATGTATAATATAAGCACTGATTTCTGTTTTTCCCTCATAGGAGCTTTGATTTATTTATTGGATATGTTCTGCAATTCAACACATCCACAAGTTCGAGCACAAACAGCAGAACTTTTTGCTAAAATGACAGCAGACAAACTAATAGGGCCGAAGGTAAGGACTAGACAAGTCCTTGGAAGGAAATCATTAACGCTCTGCTACTTTGATACTAATTTTATGAAGTTTACCAAAGTCCGATATGGTGAGGATAAGAAAATGATTTGTTTTGAAATAATACTTTTTTAAAAAAAAAAAACTATTGGACCATAGTAGACTAAATTAATAAATCTAGAAATGAGAAGACTCAGTATTGAGTTAGCCTAAGTAAGGCAGTTAAACTAGGTAAAGTGAAAGTTAGCTTTTTATATTGATTTCACAATATTCATGACGATGACTTTTAAATCTAAGACACTTGAAATTCATCCAATCAGTCATTAGATGATTTCAGTAGTATCACACAAACATAAATATAGCTTATTACAAGTGTATAAATGGCTCATTTCTAGGAAGACTTTACTTCAAATCTAGTTTACTTGCCATAAAAACAATTCTAATTTTTGTTTCAAGCTGTGAACTAGTTGAAAATAAGAGATTAGGAGTTTTTTTTAGATACTGGGATATAATGGAATATGTTAAAATGTATCAAATATTTCTGCCCTAGAGTTCATTTAGAATAGCTTCAGCAGTGTTCTGTTAGGGTTGTGTTGCCAGGGAAACATGAAAAGGATTAAGTAGTGTTTCTCATTAAACATAAAACAACCATTGTTAAAAAAGATGATTTTTTTGGGACACAGCAAAGGCAGTCCTCAGAGGACAATTTATAGCAATAGATGCACATATCAAAAAAGAAGAAAGGGACAAAATCAAAACATTAACTAC
>NW_004444020.1:2712434-2749283 GCF_000243295.1 Trichechus manatus latirostris
AAGTTGAGAATTTAGAGGGTTAAAATGTGGGGTTGTTAACCAATGTCATAAAACAGCATGTGTGTTACTGTTACATGAGAAGCTATCTGTTCTGTAAGCCTTCACCTGAAGTACAATAAAATATTAAAAAAAAAAAAGATGATTTTGTTAAAAACAAACAAAAACCAAAACCAAGAGCAGTTGTACTAAAGGTGAAGTTATTGGCCTGCCATAGTAAGCTTATGGCACTGTGGGCCTGGCATTGTTGGCAGAACTCTATTTTGTGAATCACAGGCCTGGGTCTTCATATTCTGTCTGCTGCTACCTTAGCTTCATGACTCTGGACAGCTTGTCTAGAAACCTGAGTTTTTTTTAGCTCCACAGTAAGGAAATTAAAATATATGGCCTCTAAATTCTGTTACAATTTTCAATGCTTCTCCGACATGTATTTCTCTGAGCTTTGTGAGAATGTGCTGCTAGGGGCAGGATGGACCACAGTGAAGTCTCCTTAAACTTGAGGATCTTGTGACCCAGACGGGTGACAGACATTTAATCTCGTTCTGTACATAGTTTTGGCCACTGTAGAATTGAATTGTGTTTTGGCATGGTGCTCTCAGCATAGTTGAGGAATATAGGAAGAAATAAGCTTGTGAAACTCCTTGTTGATTTCATCCTGAGGGCATTGTTTAATACATGGCAAAATGTCCTCCTATGAGAACCTCAGAAGAAATTACTTTTTTCTTCCAGAAGCAATTGGACTTGAGCAGCTGGCACAGTTTTATTTTATGATGTTCTATATCGTGTAATTGACATTGTTTCCTTCTGTTCATTGACTGCCAAGAAGTTCAGAGCTAAATTTGTGTATATTGCCAGCAATTATGTGTATTAGTCTTCATATTAATCTTCATTTATTCAAGCAAGTATTTGGTCACCTGTTATGTGCCAGGCACTGAGAATACAGGCAACGAGCAAGACAGACTGTGTCGGGGAGGTTTCCGTAAGAGGAAATTTGAGCACGGGCTTGAATGACATAAAGGAGAGAGAACCATGTCAAGATCTGAGGGAAAAACTTATCTCCCCAACCTCACCCTTTGTCCTTTGCCTCACTTACTTTTAATTTATGTTTATGTGTGTGTTGGATGTATTTTTCAAAGCTGCTTTTTAAACCCTTTTTGGAAAAAGACACAGCATAACATGAAACAGTACAGCAAAATGCAGTATGAAATATTGTAAGACACCAAGGCAGCATGAGGACGGGGGAGGGCTCAGGGTGCTCTGGGAAGAGGGGACAGCACGTGCATGTGCAGGGCTGGCAGGGGAGCTCTGGGAACTACATGCCGGGGATCCTGAATTTCTTCAGGCTTGAAGGAGGGGGTCTAGGGCGGTAGAAGTGAAGTCAGAAGGATAAGCGGGAGCAGATCATAATGAGTCTTTAAGTTAAAGTTACTTTTGCATAAATCAAGATTTATCTTTTCTCTCACCGCAAAACTCTTGGATAATAGTTATAGCCCATACGAGCATAACACAGATGACAGCGATATTCTATCTAAAAAAACGTAAAGCAAACCAACTCGTAAGATGTTTCCAGTAGGTCTTTTTTTTTCCTTTCTCAAACCTTTTCATATAGGTTCGAATTACATTAATGAAATTTCTACCAAGTGTTTTTATGGATGCTATGAGAGACAACCCTGAAGCTGCTGTACATATTTTTGAAGGAACTCATGAAAATCCTGAGTTAATTTGGAATGATAGTTCCAGAGATAAAGTGTCCACAACAGTTAGAGAAATGATGCTGGAGTAAGTAAAGACAAATGAAACAGCATATGGCCTTTAGATATAGTCGTCCGGGGAGGGCAGAGTTTTCCCACTCCGCCTTATCACCTTGCTAAGGCTTATTCTACAGGTTAATGGAAGTGTTTTGTGACTGAAGTCTCTCCCCACCCCTTTTTTTTTTCCCCTCAAGGCACTTTAAAAATCAGCAAGACAATCCTGATGTAAACTGGAAGGTAAGATGTGCTTTATTCAGAAGAAGAAATTTTACATTTTACTGTTTTTTTTTTTTTTTTCTTGTTGATTGATTTTTTTGTCAGTTTAATGCCAACTTATAGTAGGTATTGGGTATTCCCCTGGAAAAGAAGACTTAACATAAAAGTAGGAATACTCACTTTTGAAGTAAGTAATTTATAAAAGTACCCTTTCTGAACTTTATTAAGAGAAAATAAAACTCAGTAATTGTAATTAGATTATATTAATGGCTATTAAGGACCAATTTCAGATACATTTCTTTAATATGGTTTGCATTTCTTGCTGCATGTACGACTGTTGATTATTAAGTGACCTGACTATACTATGGTTCTTTCTCTAAAGTTGCCTGAAGATTTTGCTGTGGTATTTGGAGAAGCAGAGGGTGAACTTGCTGTTGGAGGAGTTTTCTTGAGAATCTTTATTGCACAACCAGCTTGGGTTCTAAGAAAGCCTAGAGAATTTCTTATTGCACTGTTAGAAAAATTAACCGAGCTCCTGGAGAAGAACAGTCCTCATGTAAGCTTCAGTCATAAGCCAGATATTTCAAATCGTTTGCTTAATATACTGATACTGTTTTTGTTAAAACAGCATTCTTATTGAGCATACTTTAAGAATTGGCCACCTCTTTCAATCTAGCAGCCACTTTAAATTCAGACATCCCCATTGATCTTTTTTTGCATGTTCAAAGGTAAAACTTCTGAGTATAATGTTTATTTCTGAACCAAAGTTAGAGGTATCTATATTGACAGGATGCTGTAAGTGTTCACTGTCCCCCAAAAGTGTGTCCTTCTGTGGGATATGTTCTTTACTTAGCATGGCATATATAGCAGGGGTGACCTGAGTTACAGAAATTGACAGGAAAGTGGTACTACGTGGATGAGCCTTGTAACCATGTTCAAAGTAGAAGGCTGGGAAAGCAGAAGTGAGTGAGAAACTAGCCTTGGTCTTGGTTTGGTGAGTCAGAAATCCTAATATATAGCGTTTTATTATTTGAGCTTTAGATTGAAAATAATTGAGACGTGATTAGAGATTGAATTAAACAGGCTGGCTCTGGCAAAACAACTAAGAGCCTGAGCTTTGTTGTTAGGTGGTCTGGATTCAAGTCCCAGCTCCACCATGTACTAGCTCTGTGAGAGTACCTCATGTCTCTGCCCCAGTCGCCTCATTTATAAAATGTTCATAGCACCTGCCCCTCAGGCTGAGGTTTTAAAGTTTTCAATACATGTAGCATACTTAGCATAATGCTTGGCACATATTGAGTGCTTAGAAAATATTCATTATTATTATTAGCAAAACTTTTTTTTTTTTTAAATATGATTAAACCAACAAAAAAGACCAAACCCGTTGCCATCAAGTGAATTCTGACTCATAGCGACCCTATAGCACAGAGTAGAACTGCCCAGTGGGGTTTCCAAGGAGTGGCTGGTGGATTCAAACTGCCAACCTTTTGGTTAGCAGCATGCTCTTAACCACTGCATCACCAGGGCTCCTAAATCTGATTAGTGTGCCAAATATTGACCTGTGTCACTTTCCATAGTCACGTTTTCTCTTTACTAGGAATGTTACCACACACATAGTTTGTTTAGAAAATGAAATCCTTAAGAGAAAAAACTGAAACTTAGAAAGGGGAGGCACATAACATTATCTGCCTACCTCACCTTTCTTTCTGGGAATGTCCACATGTCCATGATCACTTAAGATGTGTTATGCTGTGGCTCCATATATCTGCATGTAGTGGCATAAGCAACAGCTCTTTGCAGTCTAGTGTCCTCAATGCATAGTGCATTCTGGCAGCCAGACATGTTAAATAGTAGGATTTTTAATAGAATTGGGAAGACATCTGCATTCTGCTGACACTGACATTTCTATAACATTGTTTAAAAATTTCTAGTAATATCTTTTGGGAGATGATGTCTTAAACCTACAGTTGAAACAAGATGTAACCTGACCCAGTGAAAGGCTGCTTAGATTAAGAGAGCACATTATGAAAGTCCTTTGAATTAATTCCTTTTATCAAAGAAAGGGGAAGTTTGTTGTTCTCTTAGGCTTTGTGAATCAATTTTCAAGTATCAGCTCTTAGACCTTGTGGGTCCCTAGTTTTGAGCACCAAGGATGTTTAGGACGTCATCAGCATTTTATAGCTCTTTGTGGTTTGTTTGGCATTTTTCACCCTCCAGGGGGAGACTCTGGAAACTCTGACAACGGCAGCTGTGTGTCTCTTCAGCGCACAGCCTCAGCTGGCTGACCACGTCCCGCCTCTGGGCCAGCTTCCCAGAATCATCCAGGCGATGAATCACAGGAACAGCGCCATTCCCAAGAGTGCCATTCGGGTCATCCACGCCCTGTCTGAAAACGAGGTATTGGTGAATCTGTTTGGTAGCTTCTGTGGCTCCAGAACTTATCTACCCTCCCTCTTCGTGACTAATGTGTATTATAGTATAAATTCCCTTTCTGCCATGTGCCTTTCTGCATATGAACTGCATGGTATACTATAACCATTTGTAAATCAGTTAAAATGATATAATTAGTAGGCTGAACTTGACTCAGTTCATTGTGATAGTTGAACTGAATGTAGGCTTTTCATTTGTTTTATTTACATAATATTTACTGTGCTGCATAAAGTATTGTTACTCTACAAGTATTGCTTCTCTCCTTTTCCTTTGGGGTGCTTAGCTGTGTGTTCGAGCCATGGCATCGTCAGAGACCATCGGCCCACTGATGAGTGGAATGAAAAAGCGAGCCGATACTGTTGGTCTAGCCTGTGAAGCAATTAACCGAATGTTTCAGAGGGAGCAGAGTGAATTAGTAGCACAAGTAAGTGACTTTCTAGATTTAGCACTGCTTAGAAAAGCAAACATAGACAGATAGATTTTTACTTATTTAGCACTGACTTGGTTTCCTGTAGGTTTGCTAGAGAGATAACTTCCGAGTTAGTGCATGTATGAGTTTATATGATTATAGCATGTATGAGTTTATATGATTATACACACAGTGTAAAGGGGGCCAGCTGCCAAAAATCTTACCCACTTCAAAGTACTTTTGTGATGTTTACATTTTAGCTTTCAGTTATCTACTGAGCATTTCTCCTTAGCTTTGTTCTGTAAAATTGACTTCATCCTCTTTGGAAAGATTTATTTGGAATCTATGTTTCTTAAATAATGTTTAAGATGCGTGCCCAGATTTTTATTGTACTCTTCAGAGAGACAGTCTGCCTAATAGAACTTGGTGGGTACCAGTGTAGAACAGACAAACACTGAAGGAACAAAACAACACGGTAAGTTTAAAAACTGTTTCAAAAGTCTTCTCTACAACTCTATAACTGGAGGACTCTTCGTATCGAAAACCCTTCAGTGGCTCCCCATTACCTTCCTGGTGTCGGAGTGGTATCTCACATGTTTAGCCTGAATACAAGGCCCTGCACCTTTATTGTCTGCCTCTCCTGTTTCCCAAGCCCTTTTCCTGCTACATCTCCTGCCTTTGTGCAGGTAGAGGTCTTAGGTATTTATAGTAATATCCTAACGAGATATCGGAAGCTCTGAGGTTCAACCTTTTAATTGATTTGGAGAGTTTAGTTTGATGTATTGGAAAGAACGCGAGCTCTCGTACTACCACCAGATGGCTCCGTGACCTCAGGCATGATACTCACCTCCTCTTGGATTCCTTGTCTGTAAAATAAAGGTACTGCTACCTCATGGGGTTGTTATGAGAATGAAATGAGGTAATGCAGGAATAGTATCTGAAAAAAAAGGTACACTCAATAAATGTTAGTTGTCTTTGCCTTGTCCCTTTGAGTTTCAGAATGGACAGTGAAAGTTGTGATACCTGAGTACTGTTCAGCTTATATTAGGCTGGTATGAACATATGTATAATGAATGCAAAGGTTGCTATTTTAAGAGAATTTGAAAAAAATATTAGGGTATTCCAGATATTGTTGCCCCATTAATCTTGTGTGATTAGAGCAGGCAGCCCAGTGTAGTGGCCAAAAGCTCAGGTTCCAGAGTCACTACCCAGCTCTATGGCTGAACACGTTTCTCCACCCTCCATGCATTGGCTTCTGCATCTGTAGTAATAGTACCAACCCCGTCAGGTTGCTGGGGAGATTAAATGAAATAATCAGTGTATAACATTTAGGACAGTTAAATACTAAGAATGTCATTACATGCTAAAAAAAGAAAATTCTGTATCTAGGATTAGAATAGTGTGAAAACAGGTGGTTTAGTAAATGGGTTGCTCTTCTTCCAGCCATAATCCTGGAGGTGAAATTATTTCTTTAGCGGATGGTTAAATTTTTTCAGTATGTTCATATATGCTTAATATGTTTTTCTAGGCCCTGAAGGCAGATCTGGTCCCATACCTCTTAAAATTACTCGAAGGCATTGGTCTTGAAAATCTGGACAGCCCAGCGGCCACTAAGGCTCAGATTGTTAAAGCTCTCAAGGCAATGGCTCGAAGCCTGCAGTACGGAGAACAGGTGAGTCTGCACAGTGGCAGCTTGGATCTGCCGAATGCCACCCTATCTCCACAAAGCCAGGGTCTTGGCCACGATGGTCTATGCACCTGGGCTCGGGTTCCACCTAAGGTGTGATTCTTTTGCCTGTCATTGGAGCAGATCAAGAGACCAAGGATGGACTTGCATAGTTTCCTCATAACAAAAGCACACACCGTATGCTTACATAGTCACTCGGGAGAATTCCTTTTCTGTGTAATGATGGCATGTTGTACATTGCAGGAAGAAAAAGTGTTAAAAGACTCCACTCAGCATAACAGATTTAGTGCTGGCTAAAATTGACTTCCTGCTCTAAGAGTTATTGTTGTATGCTGATAACCACATTCATTAACTATCCCATAATGCCATTTTTAAAGATACAGAACATCATTTTGGTTTTCTTCTCCTTTATTAGCCCTTATTAAGTGTTAGTTTCCTTTTTCTTTTGTTGTGACTTATTTATGTATTAATTGTGTTTCAGTTGCATTTGCTGACTTCAGGCCTCTTCAGTAATTTCATTTTCATCTTTGGTTTTCTTCTGATTGTTGCCTCTGTGGAGCTTCTCATTCAGTATTACTGTATAGCCTTGTCTACTGATGCTCTTTTTATAGGTTTAAATTGACTTTAAAGTTTTCCTTTAGTGAATCCAGTGTGTTTGTATGTTTCAACTAAAGAAACGTTTTTGATGCCATTGTCCAGTCTAGCAGTATCATCATTTGAGCAATTTAAAATGATATTAAAGGAGAGAGCGCTTCTTGCAGCAGTTACTAACTATTATGTTTAATGAGGTGTTTTCTGGACTTGTGCCCACGGGTGTCCTGATGGCAAGCAAAGGCACTCCTGTATTGTCAGCTGCAGGCCGTGTCCTCCCCTAATCCCTAATCAGGATTTGTATTGATGAAATTAGCAAAGTAACCCTCACCCCACCTTCCATTTCCAAGGAGACGGAAGAGGTATGATAGCTTCCAAGATAGAAACTCCTCTACCTTCGCCGCTAATCACTTCCACTATTGCTCCGTTCTAAGGTTGGGACAGGTGAACTGTTGGACTCACTTTAATGCTTATCACTCTATTATCTGTGTACTGCCTGTCTCCCCTGTTAGACTGGAAGCACTTCAGAGACAGAGACTGGTGTTCTCATCTTTGTGTCCACAGCGTCAGGGGTGCTCAATCAGTATTTCATTTGAACCTTGAAATACAAAAGCTATCCTCTAAATTGGTATTTCTTAAACTCTTTATCTTCTGTCCCACAGAAAAAAATGTTTTTCAGTGTAATCCAGCACTCTCTCTCTCTCTCGCGCGCACACACACACACACACACACACACACACACACACACACACACACACAGTTATTTATGTTCATATATGTATATATTTCACCAAACAGTATTTACCTGTTTTGCATGTGATACATTCTCATGCTTTCTATGAATCTGTTTTATTTTTTCAAGAATGATAGTCACAACCCATAATTTGAAAAACTGTTTTAGGTCTTAGACCTGAGTTTGCAACCTCTTTTCCCCACACCCTTTTTTCCTCAGGAATAATTCATTAGCCCATACCACACTGTCAGCCAGCTGTTATGATTCACAAGAAAAGACGAAGTACAGGCATCTTCCTGCTGGAATTACATTCAAGTCAATTGTAGGTTAGAATAATGGAGCTGTAGAGGGTAGAACAACTTAAGGTCTTCTTCAAGTCTGGTTTAATGGAATGTGCCTGACACAGTGCCTGGTAGTGTTTGATGAATATAAGGTCTTGCTCCATCTTTGGGTCTTTCCTGAGCTGGTCTTCTTCCTTGTTGTCCTGGAAGTTTGATTTTTCTCGTGGATTCCATCTTCCAATACCCAGCCCTTAATTTATTGATGTTGAAAGAGTTTGCTTTACTTCTGTAGGTGAATGAAATCCTGTCTCGTTCTTCAGTCTGGAGTGCCTTCAAAGATCAGAAACATGATTTGTTCATTTCTGAGTCACAAACAGCGGGATACCTCACAGGTAAGTCGTCCCTGGTTGGTTACCCTGAGAAACTTTGCAGAAGCCACTTCTATTGCTCTGATAGACTAAAAATAGCATTTAGAGTGCTTTCATAGGCCATTAGTTGACCTTTCTTGGAGATGTTGTGGGCATGTAGTAGAGCTCTGCTTTTTGATTTTCTTGGACAGCATGTGAACTGTCATGGTGAATGTGTGCTGACTAAAACGGCTTGTACTTGGCTCAGTTTTGAGCCAATTAATTAGCGATGTCATATTTTATACTTGGAGCGTGTCAGTATTAAAATGTCTGTCTTCAACATATAAAAAAATGGAGAAATATCTATGCAGAAATACCGGTATCAAAAACATGATTGCCTCTTTCCATTTCTGTCAGAAAAGCAGATTGAAGCTCCAAATACATATAATCATGTGTAAAATATTTTTCTTCTAAGTTTCCAGTGATGAGTCCAGTTTTACTAAATATTTAGGGGGCAAAATATGTGGGTACCATAAATGAAAGCATGTTTTACTGCTTAGGGATCAAAGGATAATACACTTTTGAAGTTGGAGACATTGTTCATGGGCCATACTAATTAGCACAATAATTTTGGAGTACTAGTACTCATATTGGTTTCTGCTTAAGAAGAAATAGTTTTCAGTTTGAAATTAACCCTAAGAATTTGAGCTAGTTCTTGCCATCTACCTGAAATTATAGTATTTTGAAGATGTCAGCCCTTTGTTCTCCACTCACCAGTGATGATACAGAAAAATTAAGAGGAAAAAAAAATACTACCAGTATTTCTCATACCAGTGTAATGTTTTAATAATCCTGATTACTAGTATTAAAAACAAAACAAAACCTGTTGCCATCAAGTTGATTCTGACTCATAGCGACCCTATAGGACCGAGTAGAACTGCCCCATAGGGTTTCTAAGGAGCAGCTAGTGGATTCAAACTGCTGACCTTTCAGTTTGCAGTGCAGCTCTTAACCTCTGCACCACTGATTACTACTGTAGAAGTTTATAAATCAGGAAGACTGAGTCTTGAATATTCAGAAATAGGGGCTGTGGAGAAAGTCTTACCTGGTTTTAATTGTAGACTCGGTGGTGACACTGTGGCCACTTGAATTTTAATCTGCTCCTAACAGGAGTTGAAGCTGAGCCTGAAGTTTATACAGTGTGCTGCTTTGGCTGTCAGTCGTGTGTATGTTAAGAAAAGAGTCTCTCAGGCTTCCCACCCCCTGTCCTATGAGTTCTGTGGAAAGAGAGACCTAGACTGTGGTCTTAGTCTACCATGTATCTTTCTTTCACATTTGGGACCGAGCAGTAGTTTCTAAGTAATGGAAAACTAAGCACTTTACCTCTTTATACTCTTTTCCCAAACGTTCATATACCACGTTTGTGGCATTACATTCATTACGTTGTATATAAAGATGGTATGATTGGGAAATCTATCTTGTTTTTCTAACCTAAGATTAAAATCACTTAAAAGTTGGCTCTGAAGAATAGTAATATGTAGATTGTAAGCTTTCCTACAGGAGGTCTCTTCTTTTCTCCATTGTACTTGACTTGATGAAATTAAAGATTACAGGTGGTCTTTGACTTACTAACAGGCTATGGACCAAAAAGTCTAAGCTTAGAATGCAGAAGAGATAAGGATTTACTTCAGAGACCTGGACTTCCTTTAGAAATCATTATGTTCCCCATTCCTGTGCAAATCCCATGAGAAAACCAAACTCAACTGCCGTCAAGTTGATTCCAACTCATAGCGACCCTACAGGACAGAGTAGAACTGCCCCATTGAATTTCCAGGGCTGTAAATCTTTACGGGAGCAGACTGCCACATCTTTTTCTCCCGAGGAGTGGCTGGTGGGTTCGAACTGCCAACCTTTTGGTTAGCAGCTGAGTGCTTTAACCACAGTACCACCAGGGCTCCCAAATGCCCAATAACTATAGGAAAAAAGGTTACCGTCTCTGCTTTTTATTTTACTTGACTCCCTCGGGTGGTTTCTGAATGAGATGTAAATAGTACCTATGGGGGTGGAAGAGGGCTAGGGAAGAAGAAGAGTTGGGGTTTACCAGCTTCTTCCCATCCTTGGGTCAGCACAAGGGGCAAAGTTCCATGCAAAGCCAATGAAGGCAGGAGATAGTATAAATCCCAACATGGAAGAGGCCTGGAGCTTTTGCGGCCATTCTAAACGGCATTGCTGAAGCCTGCAGGCAAGTCCATGCAGGATAATCTGGGATAGTTCTGAGCTGTGCTGACCTTGGAATTGTCCAGTTTTTGGTACATCATCAATCTAGGATGTTCTTTTATTGAGACATTAGTTACTTGAGAAGATTTTCCACCTTCGGGACTTCATTCTGAAAAGTTAAAGCTTTTGAGTTCACCACCAGTTGAATTGATGTTAACTGCTTGGGTTGCCAGATGTTTTCTGTTAGCTTTTCTGTTGACGTTTTGTGTGTCATGTGTGTGATAAAAGGGGCAAGTTCTTCTAATAATGGTAAAACCCATTATATGGAACTCTGAGGGATGTATACAATGTTGTGTTGAATTGGAATTTTGTTAAATTAGGATTTACCACACCCTACCTACCCTCAATCTTCAGAAGGTACAGATTGTGCCATACCCAGCCCTCTCAGATCAATTTGCAAGTCAGGTAAGGTGCTGTGAGAACACACATCATGGACCCTCCTTCTAACTAGTGTCTTTGGGTGAGTTTGGCAAGGAAGTGGATTTTGTTTACGAGATGAGGAAAGATAAAAGTTAATTACTACTTCAAAGTAAGATGAGAATGACCAAAAGTACGTTTATTATTTGTCTTCTCTCTGACGGCCAAGCAGATGCCATTCAGTCATATGCTCAGCATTTGGAGTAAAAATGCAAAAGTCCCAGGCAGGATTACTCAGTGTTGACAGATGGAGATAAGACTGCCTAGTTTTTCTCTTGTTTTATGATAAATGATTATTTAAAAGTGCTTCGATGGGATTTTACCTATGATGCAGATAAGTTGTAGTTGCTCATTATTTAGGGCCGTTTATTAGGTTCTAGAGTAATTTGGTGCTGATGAAATCAAGGCCCTATAAAAATAATTTCAGCAATGAAATCCTCAAATTGCATCACCTAGCAAATCAATAGAGAAAGAAGGAATGACACGGAAAGAATCAGGAGCAGGCTGATGTGACGATGCTTCTAGGATCTGGATTTAGAGATGGAGAACTTTTTATATAGAACTTGACTTCCTGAGGTCATTAAAGGGAGAGAGGGAACAGTTGTTGGCTTCTCCTTAAACCAGCCCATGAGTTCTTCGCAGTGTTGGTTTTTATTACCTTTTTTTTTAAATACCTGACCAAGATCACACAGTGTGGGTGCTGTTAACGAGTCCTCCAGGGTTAATGCCAGTTTATTGTGGGATATTAACTGCTGAGTCAGGGCTTCCTTTTGTTTATTTTCCCTCTGAGAACCCCATGGCCATTCTCACCACAGCCCATGCTCCTTCCACTACCCCCACGTGGTAGCCAATTCTGTTTTGCAGGGTTCTTTGTCAGTTTTGCATCTTCTGTCATTCCTCTGAGCAGTCTGACACCTTGCACAGTGCCGCCACGTGCCCCATTTCTGGCGGCCCCTACTCTTTTCTCCCACCTTCCTCTGGAGAACAGTACAGCTCTGTCCTCATCCTGATGACCAGGCAGCACCTTCTACCCCTAGAAACCAGCAGTGTCCTCAAGAACATCCTAGATTTCATTTGCAGAAACATCCAGGAATTGATTTGTCTTTCCTAAGGAGGCAAATGGTAGAGCTAGAATTTGGTTCCCTCTGGATGAACCTTCTGGGCCCATTGTTTCGTCAGTTAGATTGTAGTCCAGAGGTGCCCAAGCTTTCTGAGTTCACAGTGCCCTTAGTGTCTCAGTCATTTTTTCATCCGTCTCAAGGCCAAAAGAAATACCTAATAGTTGAGTTTAGTAGCAGTTACATCAATTTGAAAAGTATTGTATGGTGCCCAGTAGATGTCACTGTGTTTCCCTCATATTTAAAATACCCAGCAGTGCCCTGTGAATTTGCCCCAAGGTGTCTTGGCACACAGTTCGAGAAGCACAGCTTAGCTCATTTTCTATATGTAGCACTCATGATTTGGTCTCAGAGTCTAATATTTTGATGGGAGCCGATTTGAGTCCATAGTCCCAAGTGCTAAGGAACCATACCAGTCTGCGTGTTTGAGATTTTGTTAAGGACCACATCCTCAGTGAGACCTAGTTTTTACTTTTACTGCTGCCCAAGGTTCAAAGAATGATAGGTTGGTGGGAAGTGATATCACAGTGTGGTGTTTAGCCCTGAACCTCATTGTCAGAGGGGGCACGTTGGCCTAGTAGTCTTTTTTCTCAGCAGTCTGTGGAAGGCCCGGCATCCTGATTTGGTGGAAGGCAGGAAGTCTAAAAGGCTTTCTGCGG
The DNA here is from genome assembly GCF_000243295.1 of Trichechus manatus latirostris. Lineage (NCBI taxonomy): Eukaryota > Metazoa > Chordata > Mammalia > Sirenia > Trichechidae > Trichechus > Trichechus manatus. The sequence goes on from NW_004444020.1 coordinate 2,725,348, forward strand.
ACTCTTGGACAGCAATGCCCAAACCAGTAGATGCAGGTCCATGGTGGCTCAAAAAAGGAAAAATTGCTTTTATAAGTACAAGATTGTGAGCACCTTGGCGCTCTGGCTGACATCTGTCACAGCTCATGCAGGCTGAGCGGTCTCTGGCCATGTAACTGTGCGCCACATGCAGTATCTCTGCTCAGTGGTGCAAGCCACTTCCCATCTTCAATACAAGTGATCGTAAGGTGAAAAGCAAGACGAGCCTGAATTGTGGCCTTTTTGTCCTACATCAGTCCCTGTTATGCCTTAGCCTTCATCAAACTGCTCTGCTGTTTGCACTTCCTCACAACTTCCCTTGCTGCTTATATTTCTTTTTTCCCTCAGGTGTCTCTCCTTCCCTTCTAACTGGCAGCAGCCCACTTCACCTCAGGAGTGGGCTTTAGATCTGCTCTGCCAGGCAGCTTGCTAACTTCTGTGTAGCTCTCTGAAGCAGGTAGAGAACCGTTTTGCTAAATGCATGCTGCTTCCACTGCCTTTCTAGTCCTAACCCTTCAGTGTTGCTCAGCCATTTGCCTTGTTTCCTACAATTTTCGGCTAAAAGTATTGCTCCATATGCAGTATTATGCTACAGTGGCTTTTGCAAGGACTTTATACAGTTTGTGCTGTGCTTCTGAGCTGTAATTAAATGTCTGCAATATTTAAAATAAACAAGAGGACTAAAACCATTAGATGCTTATAGACATCTTGATAAATGCTGGCATATGTAGCATTTTCATGTAATAGAGACTATCAGAATCAATGAAGATACATAAAACTAAAATACTAAGACGCTATTTCCTGTAGTATTCTTGTTTTGACCTATGACAGGTATCCAGAGCCCTCCTTTTTTTTCCCAGAGACCTCGAAAGCAACACTTGTTCGTTTGGTGTTACTTGTTACAGCAGCATTTCTTTACACCAAATGGAAATTGGTTACCTTTAATGTTTATACCAAGAAACCAAATCTGTTGCTGTGGAGTCGTTTCTGACTCATAACGACCCTATAGGACAGAGTAGAACTACTCCATAGCGTTTCCAAGGAGCAGCTGGTGGATTTGAACTGCCGACATTTTGGTTAGCAGCCGTAGCACGCTGTAGCTCTTAAGCATTGATAGAAGTGTTTATGTTGGGAATTTCATCAAGTCTGACATTTGGATGGGCCGACAAAGTGTTGAGTTTCTTTCCTCTGTTCCCATTTTTTCCATTTGACATAATTATCTTTCAATGCCCTGGATTATTTTTGAAAGATTGAACTTCCCAGAAGATATGAGATGGGAAATTTTTTTCATATTTCCAAACCAGTGTTAATAGCCAGTACAAATTTTGAAATGATTTTTAACTTTTTTTTACTACATGAGTAAAGGCACAACATGAAAATGGTGCTATGTAGCTGTTTGTTAAGGTATAGTTTTCCATTTAGGTGTTTCTTGTAGATTACCAGTTCCTCGTGATGGGGCGCTTGGCCAGGGTCTGGCATTTTTCTAAAGGTCCATGTTCTCAATGACTCTGCTCACTAGAAGGTGTTTCCTCTCTCTCTCGCAGGACCTGGAGTTGCTGGCTACCTTACCGCAGGGACATCCTCATCAGTTATGTCTAACCTGCCGCCTCCTGTAGACCACGAGGCAGGTGACCTTGGCTATCGGACTTGAAATATTCATGAAAGACAATAATTGCTGAAAGGCCAGTGCCGAGTCCACATTCCTCCAGCTGATGCGTTGAAGCAAACTCTTACTGCCTTTCTCCTGGTTTCATGACAGTGTTATTCCTTTTTCTATAAATATATTTTTATTTAGGAAGTCAGTGATTATAATTGTATCAACGTTATAGGAAAGCACTCTGTGGATCAACCTAAGTGGGTACACAAGAATTTTTTTTTCTTGATGTATGTAAGCACATTTTGTTCTTTTACATCTGTTTACAAGACTGTGAATCAAAAAGACAAAACTTTCTTCCTAGTTTTTATAATGTTTTTTTGAATTAGTGTGACTGTGGGGTTGAGCTGCAGTCTAAAGAAGCTGGGCTGAGTCACGTGTCCCGGGAAGGGGTGTCTCTGCCTCCTGCATCACGTCTGCGTGGCCTCCTCCCACCACCGAACACTATTAGGTTTTGTCCCTGCCCCAGTCACTGGTGTCCTCAATCATTAACTTTCTGAGAACAGACAGTACACATCGGTATGTATAACTGGCTTTACCAAATTGAATGAGAAGGAGCTTGTGCAAAAAAATTTAAAAACAATGTCAAGATGTTATGTAAGCAGTTAGTGTAATTGTGAAATGTTCTATACATTATCAAATATATAAAGCTTTCTATATTGAATGTACATTATACAGATCATTCATATGTGTACATAAAATTTTAAAAATAAAGGGAATTGACTGCTTTGTTAATGAGACACCTTTGTTCAAGTTTAATTTTTCCCTTTAGAGATCTTATGTAGATCTTTATTTCCAAGAACAGGCTCCAATGCAAGTGCCCTGGGGGAGGAGCAGTCCCAGTTGCAGGATATTCCCAGGCCCACGAGAAGCAGGAGGTCTGGACGTCCATGCAAAATCTGGTTTTTAAATATGCAACTCAGTCAATGTTTTTAAAACCATATGGACCACACAAAGGCACTTGCAGATTAGATTTGACCCAAGGGTTGCCAGTTTGCTGTCTCTGGAAACAAAATCTGAGGTTCAGTCTCCTAGAAACAAGAGAAAACTGGTAGTTACAGGATCATGGATGTATGTGCTTTCTGTCCAGTGAGTTAATTGCTAAGGAAGTTGTATTTGTAAATAAACTCTTCTGGTTTTGCCATCAAGCTTACAAAAGAAGATGTGTATATTTTCATCATTTTTCAAAGCCTCAATTTAGGGAAATAACTGTAAGAGCAGCAAAAGGCCCTAGCATTGTTAATGGAAAATCTGTTATATACACAAATAAGAATTAATGTATATGCTTACATTTTTTAACATTAAGAAAGTATATGGTTTATGTAACAAGGTTATGTGGTTATTTTGGGTGTAAAGAGGTTTCAGTTCTATATGAACTACAAAGAATATTTGCCTCATTCCCTGGCCCCTGCCAAATGTGGCAATGTCTGTGAGCACAGGAGGAACCCCACGCCTCTGAGCTGATTATTTCAGAGAAAAGTTTCTGAAGATGGGCTTGAGTCACTGAAGGAATGAGTCATTTGTCTTTAAAAAGAAAGATCATATGATAGTAATTCTACGAATATTTGTTGTTGTTAGGTACGGTCGAGTGACCCTGTGTACAACAGAACAAAACACTGCCTGGTCCTTCACCATCCTCACAACCTTTCCTATATTTGAGCCTATTGTTGCAGCCCGTGTCAGTCCATCTTGTTTAGGGCCTTCCTCTTTTTTGCTGGCCCTCTACTTTACCAAACATGATTTCCTTCTCCAGGGATTGGTCCCTCCTGATGACATGTCTGTGATCATTAAGTTTGTGTCTCAACTTGGCTGGGCCTTGATTTTCAGTGGTTTGGCAGTTATGATGTAGTTTGACAGTCATATAATGATGTGATCACTTCCATGATGAGATTTGATATAATGTGATGGGATTTGCTGTGAATAGCCCGACAGCTGAAAGGAAGTTTCCTTGGGGTTATGGTCTACCAGTGTAGGTGGACTCTCTGACAAGGCTCGCAGGCTTTTGTTCCCGCTGGATCCTGAGCTGGCTCCTGTTTGTTTGACCTCCAGTTCTTGGGACTTGAGCTTGCAGCTTACCTGCTGTCTTGCCTGCCGATCTCAGGGTTTGTTAAGTCTTCGCAGCCTGTGAGCCAGAGCCCTGCTGTTTGACTTGCTGATCCTGGGTTTGCCAGCCCCTGCAGCTGCATGAATCAGGAGAGGCTTCCAGACTGACCCACGGACTTGGAACGTTCCAGCCTCTAAAACCACGTTAACCATTTCCTTGATGTAAATCTCTCTTACTATATATATATTTATGTGCTTTACTGGTTTCGCTTCTTTAGAAAACCCAGCCTAAGACATTTGGTACCGAGAGTGGCTCTAGAGAAACAAAATTGTAAAGATGAGCTTTCTAAACTGGTTCTCAAGTCAGGTTAGTCTTAAAGATGTTGATGACTCTGCTTCCAGTAGTAGAGAGGGCACAGCTAATCCATTGCATGAAGTAGCAATACAGTATTCAAAATATCACTACCAGTAGATCAGGTAGTGGTGAGAGGCGAGGCTCTAGGTGATTGCATATTTGATAACTTCCTACAATTTTATCATAATGAGAAGTGTAAGGAAGCTGGTTGGTTGGCCCTACCTTCACTAGACATAGTGTTGAAAGAAAGAGATGAGCTCAGGGCTTCAGAGTCAAAGCTGAAGTACCGCATAAACGACTTCAAAGTTTCCACTTGTGCATTAGTAACAGAGTTGATACTGCCGAAAACCAAACCAAGAGTCTTATCGTAAGAGTGGCTGAATTACAACGCCAACTCAATTCCCAAGCTTGAGTGGTGTCTGAACTTAAAGTGAAGGCATTGATTGGGAAGAAATGGGATCATGAAACTTGGGATGGAGACATACGGGCAGATAATCAGGAAACTGGGGACACTAAGCCCTTAAATTCCATTGAATCACTTCTGCCAGCAGAACCAGCCCTCTCTCTCTCGTCTGAAGAGATGACTCCATGTTTGTCTGCTAAGCCACCCTCCTCAGTAAAACCATTAGCCCCTTCACCTTCATCTAATGAGATCAACCAAGCTGAGTCTAAAGAGCCTTTGAGTCATTGCCTGGGGCATCGCCTGAGGCAGATGCCTTGCAGTGCTGAATGTTCTCAAAACACATCCCCACCACCGATTTTGGCTTCTAGACCTATGTTGTTTTTTAGGTGCTGTGGAGTTGGTTCTGACTCATAGTGACCCAATAGGACAGAGTAGAACTGCCCCATAGCGTTTCCAAGGAGTGGCTGGTGGATTTGAACTGCCAACATTTTGGTTAGCAGCCAAGCTCCTAGTTATAGGTCTAGACTAAAGTCCCAGTGATCCCCAAAAGGTGAAGTACAAAGTGTGACCCAGGAGGAGGTACGCTACACTCCAAAAGAACTGCTCGACTTTTCTAATGTGTACAGATAGAAACCTGGGAAATATGTGTGCGAATGGCTATTAAAAGTGTGGGACAATGGTGCAAGGAACAAAGATGGATCAGTCTGAGTTATTGATACGGGCCCACTAAGCACAGATTCTTCAGTGTTTCAACTCAAGAGGTTAGGAAAGGATCTAATAGTTTGCTGGGGTCGCTGAAGCATGGATTACCTGGTGGCCTACACGAAATCAAGTTGAAGTACCTGACCTGCCTTGGTATACTGTAGAAGAAGGTATCCAAAGGTTTAAGGAAATTGCCATTTTAGAGTGGATTTATCAGGTTAGACCCACAGACCACACATGGAGTATCCAGAGACACACCTTTTGCCACAATGGTGAGGAACAAATTTGTGAAGGGAGCCCCAGCATCCTTGAAGACTGCTGTGATTGCTACTTTATGTAAGTCAGATTTGACAGTGGGAACTGCTCTAACTAAAATGGGGCTGATTGGACCTCGTCGTGGTAGGGGCCAAGTGGCACTCAGCCAACAAAGACAAAGGGGGCTGGTTACCGTAGCAGACAGCAGAGTTAAAGCAGTAATCAGAATAGTTTGACTTGTTTGGACTTAATGGCATTGGCTACTTAGTCATGGTGTCCCTAGGAGTGAAATAGATAGGAAATCTACTATTTACTTGATCTGTACAAGTGGAAGAATTCTAGGTCAAGTGAACAGCAATCTAACTTGAATTGCCAGAATAGTCACGGCCCCTCAGTCAACTTCCAGACTTGAGTGAGTTTAAAGACCCACAACCCCTTGAAGGAAGGGGAGGCTGGATCCCCTTGAAGAAGGACTCCACTACACTGCCAAAAATTTATAATGTTAATCTTTCTCCAAGCCTTCCCCAAAGGGATCTATGGCCTTTTACTAGAGTTCATTGGAGGAAAAGGAAATAATCAGACTTTTCTCTGATTACTGGATACTGGCTCTGAGCTAATTCCAAGGGACCCAGAACATCACTGACCCACCAGAGTGGGGGCATATGGAGGTCAGGTTATTAATGGAGTCTTAGCTCATGTCCATCTCATAGTAGGTCCAGTGGGTCCCTGAACCCATCCTGTAGTGATTTCCCTAGTTCCAGAATGCATAATTGGAAAAGATATACTCAGCAACTGGCAGAACCCCCATATTGGATCCCTGACAAATGGAGTAAGGGCTATTATGGTAGGAAAAACCAAGTGGAAGCCATTAGAACTGCTCCTACCCAGGAAAATAGTAACCCAAAAGCAATACTGCATTCCTGGAGGGATTGCAGAGATTACTGCCACCATCAAGAACTTGAAGGATGCAGGAGTAGTGATTCCCACCACATCCCCATTCAACTCGCCTATTTGGCCTGTGCAAAAAACAGATGGTTCTCAGAGAATGACAGTGGATTATCGAAAACAACCAGGTGGTGACTCCAATTGCAGCTGTTGTTCCAGATGTAGTTTTACTGCTTGAACAAATTAATACATGTCCTCATTCCTGGTATGCAGCTGTTGATCTGGCTAATGTCTTTTTCTCCATACCTGTTTTAAAGGACCACCAGAAGCAGTTCACAATTCAGCTGGTAAGGCCAACAATACACATTCAGTGTCCTACCTCAGGGCTATATCACCTCTCCAACCCTATGTCATAGTTTAGTCTGCAGGGATCCCTTCCGTAAGATGTCACACTGGTCCATTACATTGACGACATTATGCTAACTGAACCTAGTAAGGAAGAAATGTCAATGACTCTGGACTTACTGGTAAAACATTTATGTGCTATAGGGTGGGAAATTAATCCAACAGAAATTCAGGTGCCCTCTACCTCAGTGAAATTTATAGGGGTTTAGTGGTGTGGGGCATGTCAAGATATTCCTTTTAAAATGAAGGATAAGTTATTGCATCTGGCCCCTCCCACAACTAAAAAGGAGGTATAACACCTAGTGGGCCTCTTTGGATTTTGAAGGCACAACATATCCCTCATTTGGGTGTACTACTCTGACCTATTTAACAAGTAACTGAAAAGCTGCTAGTTTTGAGTGGGGCCTAGACCAAGAGAAGGTTCTGCATAGGTTCAGGCTGCCGTGCAAGCAGCTCCCGTCATTGCTCAATGGGTTCATGAAGAAAGTTGCCATGGTGGTAGGGAAGGAGGTTATGCATGGGCTCAGCAACATGGACTTCCACTCACCAAGGCCAGTTTGGCTACAGTCACTGCCGAGTGCCCAGTCTGCCAGCAGCAGAGCCCAGCACTAAGTCCTCGATATGGCACCATCTCTTGAGGTGATCAGACAGCAACCTGGTGGTAAGTTGATTACATTGGACCACTTTCATCATGGAAAGGGCATTGTTTTGTTCTATCTGGAAAAGACACTCTGGATATGGATTTGCCTTCCCTGCACGTGATGCTTCTGCCAAAACTACCATCTGTGGACTCACAGAATACCTTATCCACTGTCATGATATCCCACACATCATCACCTCAGATCAAGGGACTCCACAGCAAATGAAGTGTGGCAGTGGGCCCATGCTCATGGAGTTCACTCGTCTTACCGTGTTCCCCATCATCCTGAAGCAGCTAGCTTGATAGAACAATGGAGTGGCCTCCTAAAGACACAATTACAGTGCCAGCTAGGTGGCAATACCTTGCAGGGTTGGGGCAGTGTTCTCCAGGAGACTGTATATGCTGTAAACCAGCATCAAATATATGGTGTTGCGTCTCCTATAGCCAGGATTCATAGGTCCAGGAATCAAGGGGTGGAAATGGGAGTGGCACCACTCACTATTACCTCTAGTGACCCACTCAAAAAATTTTTTCTTACTGTCCCCACAACCTTATGCTCTGCGGGTCTAGAGGTCTTAGTTCCAAAGGGAGGAATGCTGTGATCACTTATATGATGAGATTTGATATAATGTGATCACCTCCATGATGGGATCTGCTGTGAGTAGCCAGTCAGTTGAAAGGGAGTTTCCTTGGGGGTGTGGCCTACATCCAATATAGGTAGACTCTCTGGCAAGGCTCGTAGGCTTTTGTTCACTCTGGATCCTGCAGCTGGCCCGTTCGCCTGACCTCCGGTTCTTGGGACTTCAGCTAGCAGCTTACCTGCCGTCTTGCCTGCCAGTCTTGGGATTTGTAAGTCTTCACAGCCTGTGAGTCAGAGCTCTGCTTTTTGACTTGCTGATCCAGGGTTTGCCAGCCCCTTCGGCTGTGTGAAACAGGAGAGGCCTCCAGTCTGACCCATGGACTTGGGACATTCTAGCCTGGTTTGTTTCAGTTTGAACCCCTGCTGAGAATTTGCATTTGTAACAAGTTCTCAGCTGAGAATTTGTATTTATAAAAAGTTCCCAGGAAGTTATACATAAGAATCACCTGGGATCTTATTAAAATGTAGATTGTTTCAGTATTATCTGGGGTGGAAATGCAAATTCTCAGCAGGGAACTTGTTAGAAATGCAAATTCTCAGCAGGGGTTCGAGCCAGAACAAACCAATTCGAAGCCCTGCTTGCCATCCTATTTTCTCCTTTAGACCCTCACACACTATTCTACCTGGAACACTTTTCTGTCCTCCTTGTACCTCTTGTTCTTCAAGACTGGGAGCCTTCCCTGACTCCCTGGAATCGTGGACTCCTGGTAGAGCATTTGGTTTAATAAGTCTCCCCCTAGGATGTAAGTTTTGTGGGTGCAAGACTCAATGCCTGTCTTGTTTATCTTCAGATCCACCAAGGCCTACCTTTATACCTAGTCCATTATATGCACTCAATAAATAATGAATGAATGAATCAAACTGTGTTTATATAAATCAGTCTTCATGATTAAAAAAATAGTGCAGATTCACATGGTACAAGTTTGAGTATATTAGCAAACAGCAACCTTTATAAATTGACGTTAATGAAGCCATAGCCTATGTCTGAGTCAGTGCTGTGTGTGATAATAGTTCCAAAATTACAAATCCCTTCTCCAGGCAAATCTTCTCTTTGAGATATTTTAAACAACGCCAGCTTCTCAGAATCCAACCTACTGCAGTTTGGCGCTAGGACTGGAGCTCCCAATTAAAGAGGAATTCTACCAATTCTCTTGCTTCCTGCTTTTAGGTTCTTTAGTTGAAGCTGTTTCAGGCTTGTCTGCCTGTCCTCAAGCTTCTGCAGTGGAAATGTGATCTTAAAAGAGAAATTTTGAAATGTCTTCCCTTTGTTTTCTGTGTAAGAACCAGTATATTTTCTCAAGGTTGTATGGGGAATGGAAACCTGGCCTTATCTTATACAAATGGGTGGTGGTAATTACATTAAGTGAGTTGTCAAGTGGATGACATACCTCACGAGGGCAAGGACAGCACGTCCTGTTCACGTGTGCATTCCCCTTGGGGGCTCAATAAGGAATGTTGAATTGCCGGGATTGCGGGTGTTGTCAGTCTCAGTCTCTAAAATTAATCTGGTATTCTTTCAATTCCAATTGGTGTAGTGCTATGTTGTTTCAACTAGATGTAAATAAGAAATCCTTTTAATTTAACGTACTTTGAAGAATCATGAGTCAGCAAAAACATTACTGAGCAGGAAGGAAACATTTTAAGTCCCTCAGCATTTCTGCTTCATTTCTGGCAAAATGTTGAAGCTTCTTTGAGTGGCTGTTTTTTCTTCTGGGTGGTTTTTGTCTCTAGTTTTGTCAGCAAAAGAAAGGTTTAAAATAGAGCAAAGAAAATAATCAGTATGTGAAGATACACTATATATGGATTTGCCTGTCAAATTATTAATTCCTTTGGGATTAAATTAGTCTAGCTGTCTAGGAGAGCTGGAGGGAGGAAGACCTCTTGCAGGAAAGGTTTCAACTGGGTTTAGAATTTAGAATCTAACCTCATCCAATGTAGGAGGGTAAGACTGCCAAGGCCAAAAGATCTGCCTGAAGTCCAACCAAGCCTAGGTCTTCCTGGCTTCTGCCTAAGGATCAGTCTATGCAAGGATGGTAAATACCACCAATGACAAGCATCCCTAATTGATCACTGTATTCCTCTCTGCCCTCAGACTGAGAATGAGCAGCCATGAGCACACGTGAGAGCAGACTGTGAAAGGAAACTCATTCGTTCCTCAAGGTTCCTATAAAAGAGAACTTGCTCCTCTCAGCACTGACACCTACATCTGATAAGAGAGCCATCCTTTTAATCTTATTTAGTGGCTTATTTCCTTACTAGTAGAAAGTTCTTTCAGACTCTTGGAGACAGACTTGGGAGTTATGATGCTCTAAGCTAAATGAAATGCAGCAAGTAAACCATTTGGGGACCATTTCCTCTGAAGCCAAAAAAACCTCATCATAATTTTCCAAGGGATGAGTTAGGAGGAAATAATTATCACAGTTTTCAGTTTAATAAAAAATATTGTCTCCATTTCCCGTGACAAGATCATTTATTAATTACACAGAGCCAGGAGGACGCTTTGGCTCATAAATCAACTGCGTAATCTTGAGAGAATGAATCTACATTCTTCAATTCCTATGTATTAGATTTGTTGCTGTTAGGTGCTGTTGAGACCGACTCATAGCAACCCTATGTACAACAGAACAAAACACTGCTCCGTCCTGCGCTATCCTCACAATCGTTGCTATGTTTGAGCCCACTGTTGCAGCCACTGTGTCAATCCATCTTTTTGAGTGTCTTACTCTTTTTTGCTGGCCCTCTACTTTACCAAGCATGATGTCCTTCTCCAGGGACCAGTCCCTCTTGGTAACATGTTCAAAGTACGTGAGAGGAAGCCTTGCCATCCTTGCTTCTAAGGAGCATTCTGGCTGTACTTCTTCCAAGACAGATTTGTTAATTCTTCTGGCAGTTCATGGTATATTCAATATTCTTTGCCAATACCATAATTTATAATTCTCCGGTTTTCCTTATTCATTGTCCAGCTTTCACATGCATATGAGGTGATTGAAAATACCATGGCTTGGGTCAGGTGTACCTTAGTCCTCAAAGTGACTATCTTTGCTTTTTAACACTTTAAAGGTATTTTGCAGCAGATTTGCCCAATGCAATGCATCCTTTGATTTCTTGATGGGGTGAAGATAAAGCAGAGAAAAGCCTTTGTTTCAGAGACTTTATCAAAACCACACTATTATACTAGAATGTACATGGATTTTCTTCATGATAAACACATAACCACTACAATGTGAAAGAGGTGCTGAAAAGGAGAAATAAAAATATTATGGCAGGATTCTACGTGCTCTTTGCCCTGAATTATTGGAGACACTTCCCCAAATCCTGCTCCTTTGGAAAATTCTAATAATCACTAGAAGTGGTTTTATTTCTCTTAGTATTCTGCCTTCCCTCTGTACCTGGAGCTGATCACAGCCCTCTGGCCGATCAGACTTGGATTAGACCTGGGGGGTGTGGTGGGGGGAGAATAAATGTATATTCCCCTGAATTGTTAAATACTCATTGAACATGTATTTGATCAATTTGCCTAAACTGCTCTGTGCCCTCTACAGCTGTGGCACCAATGTCTTTCCTCAGCCCCAGTCTTTCCAGCTCCTCTAGTCCATTCCAGGCTGTTGTACAACCTGTGTGCATAGGCAGGGGCTCTGGCTCTGCTCTGTTGAATTTGGAGCTCTATAGGTGAATGCTTTGCCCTCTCACCAATTACTGTGCTGCAAATCAGAGATCAGGAGAGCATCTGTGCACCCTCCTCTATTCACTCATTTACTCCAAGTTTAATGAGCGCCTACTGGATGCCAGGCATGGTTCTGGGGACCAAGGAGATACCAGTACACAAAAAAGGGACATAAGTGAATACAGCAGGGAACAAGTGGGCTGATATTCTAGTGCACAGACAGACCATAGATAAACAGATACAAAACATGTCAACTGGGTGCTATGGAGAAAAGAAAGGCAGATAAGGTACAGGATGACAAAGCCTAATGGTGCTGGTTTAGAGCGAGTGGTCAAGAAGGGACCTCTGATAAGGTGACTTTGGAAGAGACATCTGGAAATTTCCGGGTCACTCCTCTCAGGCAGAGAAACAGGAAGAAGAACTGAGGCTCAGAGGCCTGACTGTCTTCTGTGTTGGAACAGCAGCCAGGAGGCTGGTGATAGTGAGGCAGGGGGATGGAATCAGAGAGGTGTCAGGGACAAGCTCATACGGGCCCCTGTCAGCCAACACAAGGACTCTGAATTTTAATCTAAGTGAGATGGAAGCCACTGCAACGTTTTGAGACGGGTATCTGAGAACAGACCAGAAGCCCAGTTAGGAAGATACTGCAGAAATCCTGACAAAAGAAGATGGTGGAGACATATATGCAACAGACAAGCACTGACCAGAAGTGCTAACAGGGAGCCCCACTGATTGATCTGTATCAGCTCTTTACTCTGCTCCCTGGGCAAGAACCATCTAGTGCCAATGAAAGGGAGAAGCCAAGGCCAAGGCTTCTATTGAGATACAGCATTTTTCGTAATATCCTTTATTTAAGAACTTTCACTAATTTAAAACCCTTCAGAAGCCTGGGCAAGATATGCTTTCCTTCTCAACTTCCCAAAGACTGTTGTAGCTTCATTAAAGAAAAAAGAGCAAAGTAGTTTTTTTTGTTTTTCTTTTTTGCAAGCGCTATGCAACCTATCCATTAAAATACTTAAACACTGCGATTACACTTTGCTGCTTTTCACCCTTTTCAGTTCTTTTGTGACAAAACATAAGTATGCCCAGGACAAGTAAGTGGATCACAGCTGTGTGGAACGGCTGGAGTGATGTGGGTTGTGTGGGAGCCTTTGTAACTGACTGCAGGTTGATGAGGAAATCAGTCCCTCCACAATTAGTCGAACTTTCTATCATATTTTATCAAAGTTAAAAATCTCAACTACCAAAGAGATACTTACTCCCCTGGACAAGCACTGCCACCCCTTCTGGGATCCTATATGTTTTGCTGGAGAAATACTAGGGCCTCTTTCATGTGGCGCCTCATGCTGTCTTCCCAGTCTGGAGTCACAAGGCTCCTGCTCCCCTGCTGCCAAACACGGGCAGATCTTGGAGGTCTGGGGAGGTGCAGAGAAGTTAAGGCGCAAAGGTAATGAATGCTTAAGAGGCGTCTCTCTCACACTCACACACTCTACACTCAAAAGCCAGGTCTCTCTCAAGTCGTCACTTCCCCCTTCCACCCCAGGATGAAATTAAAATAATGACTGATATAATCTCTGGAAATCAATGAACTTATGTCTGTTTCTAGTAAAACAGAGTTCAAACATTTTTAGGAATAAAAATACTTTTACTTGAAAGTTTAAAAATTTACCGATTACTGTTCCAATAGCATCCACCTTCAAAAAGTAACCAGAAACAGGTGAAATTAATAATATATTTTATTCAACTAAATATATCCAAAATATTATCATTTCAACATGTAATCAACATAAAAAAAGTATTGAGATTTTTATATATATTTTTCATACTTAGTCTTCAAAATCTGTCATTTCTTAATTTGGATGCTAAATTTTCATTTAAAATACTTGCTGTGTATTTAGATTTCATAAAATTCACAGTTGAAAAAGTAGTTTCACATTCCCAACTTATTCCAAGCATACTTAAAAGTTTTCCACTAACTGAGTTGAATATCGTATTTAAATTGATCAAAATTTTTAAAACTTCAGTTCCTGTCTCACTAGGCACATTTCAAGTGCCCAAGAGGTTCATGAGGCTAATGGCCACTGTACTAGGCTGTGCTGATTTTAAACAGCCACAGGGTGTTTGCTATTAACAGGACTGCGTTCAGAGTGGACCATCTTTAAACTCAAAGCTGTGTAACTTTTTGTGGCTTAAACTGTCCACTTAACTCATCAACATTTTTATAAAAAATTTAAATTATGCTTAATTTTCTCACAGTATGCCATGTTCTCTAGCAAACTTTATACCACGTTCGGATTTCATGCATAAATGTTTCCTGTGGAATTATAAAGAGGCTTATAATGATACGAATTCTAAAGTGGCCCGTTAGTCGTGCTTCTTTCTCTAGTGTAAACATCCATTAAAATACTTACCTTTCTCAGCTGGTTTACAGTGTTAAATCAGCCCCTAAAACCAGTATCAAAAAAGAGGTCCCACTATATTTTTCAACACAATGATTAAATATTGCTTGAGTATTACACAGAACAATTCCTGAAAATCAAAAAGTGAAAATATTCTTATGCCTATGCTTTAGCGCTCCAATTTACTTCATGATCTCTTTACAATTTTAGTGTTTAAAAAAATAAATGTTAAACTATTTAAGTACTAGACAGAGTGACAACAACTACAGAATTTCCTATTTAATTTAAATCTGTGAAAACCAATGAGATCAAAATAGATGCTAAAATCAATACCAAAAGTGAGTAACTAACCCTATTCTCAAGTTGCTCCAAAAATATAATGTGTGTCAAACGCTGGGGCTGGTTAAGTTTGTGTAAAGGAGAGTTTCTGCCAGTGGAATGTGTGGTGTTACCCGCCCTACAATTTGGCTGTCAGTGCTTTGGCTTGGTCGTGCAGCTCCATTCCTGCGACTGCTGAGAGGTGGACTTCATCGGGCCCGTCTGCCAAGCGCAAACTTCGGGTTAGCGCATACCTGGAAAAACAAAAAGAGCAGGGATGGGGGTTATCATAGGGGAACATGGTATTTTAACATCAGCTGCTCTGATTCTAAGCCAAGACTATTATTTTTTGAAATCCTACGAGGGCAGGAATAAGAAAAGGAATACAAGGAAAATCAAGGAAAGTAAACCAAATGGCTTCTGAAATGCCATTTTAAAGTTCCCAGTTTGGGAGGTGGAATCTTAAATGGCACAGGGCAGTGGAGTTACTCTCATTCTTGGTTTACTGCAGGTTATTAAAGTTGCCAGAACTAAGAGATATCTTAGGTAAGCCACAGAAAGTAAAAGATATAGTACTATATACTTCATTCCAAAGTTAAAAATTGACAAGGCAACAATTAAAAAAAAAAAAAAATTGCTGGGCCAACAGATTCTTATCTACAGTGTGATAGAGAAGGTGGCACTGTGACAGACAGGACATGCAGAATGTTCCTTCTTGACTCCCAGTAACCAGAATCTGCACATTAGGTTGTCACCAACGTGTACTGCTGCTAACTCAGCAGAAGCTTTCCTTGTGTAGGTGGTAAATGGCCCAAAGTGCAAACAGAGCCTGGCTCTGGGCTCCCTCTGGCTTCCCTGCTCCCCTCCCCTCTCCGTGATTCAGGGTGAACCCCCATGCTATGTCTATCGTCCACAAACCCTCAGTGGGACCTCTCAGCATAAGCACTAACATAATGGAGTGAAATAATAATGGTGATCATAAGAACAACTATTTCTTGGTGCCGAGTTCTGTACTAAAGTACTGATATTACTTCATTTAGCCTTCAATTACACTTTAAAGTAATTTTAAAAACAAAAACAAAACTTGTTGCCATTGAGTTGATTCTGACTCATAGTGACCCTGTAGGACAGAGCAGAACTGCCCCATAGGGTTTCCAAGGCTGTAATCCTTATGGAAGCAGACTGCCACCTCTTTCTCCAGAGGAGCAGCTGGTGGATTCGGACCACTGACCTTTTGGTTAGCAGCTGAGCTCTTAACCACTGAACCACCAGGGCTCCTCTAAAGTAAGTTAGTGTCTTTATTTTCTTCTTAAACAATTAGTATCAAAGCATCTATAGATTTTAACCTAAGTTTATCAAATGCAGACGGTTATTAAATGACATCTACACACATGTTAGCCAGAGGATAGTCCTGGGAAACACCTGCACCTCCACACACTTGGATGGCTCGGTCAATGATTTTGCAGACCACTCGCGGGGCAGCCACTTTGATCATTGCAATCTATAGAAACAAGATATGAAAACAATATTCCATTCTTAGACTAGAAACAATGTGGCAGAATTTGATATAATCTGTTTTCTTTATGGAATGAAACAAGGGGACTCCCACACACATTCACCACTAACAAAGGACCTTCTGTGAAAGGTAACAAAAAGATCAGCTGTAACGTAGTTAATGACTGTATTTCAGTCAATACAGACCTTCTGGAAAGAGATTGCTTCCAAATTACATTTTATTCATTTATTTATAACTTGCCTTGTTCCCAGAAGGTTTCCAGGCAGCCAGTATTGCACATTCATTACATAACGGATTATAAAGAGAGTGCAAGGGTGTTCACTAATCGGTTTCCTCTTAGCAACTTCATGAACTATAAGAATTAAACAACTCATATTTATTCTATATAAGCTAGAAACACAAGAAGGCAGGAATTAGAGAGCCTTTTATGAAACGTTTACTAGGCAGCAGCATAGTGCTATGCATTCTACGTCCACTGTCTTGATTACTCTTCACAAGAACAGTAGGCCATAAGCAGAAAGATTAAGTACTTTGCCCGGGATCAAAAAGCACACTGGTACAACTACAGGTCAGTATAAAGCCTAGGATTTCCCCACTTCCTGTTGCTGCATCTCAAGATCGCTAAAATACTCTGCACCCTGAAAATCACAGCCCAAAGCAGCCCAGTGGAAGGGAAACTAGCAAGTGACATATATTTACAGTCTTCAAACCATAAATGACACAAAGGCCTCCAATATTCTGAGTGCCATCACAGCACCGTGATACTGGAAATGCCCACTGGGTAGGAGAAACAAGAGAAGGCTGGGCAGATGGCGCTCCTCACCTCCTTCATGGCGCGAGCACTGCCCACAGTGTCGATGCTATTTGCAGCTTTCAGGGTCAACAAGCGAATCTGATCGATGGCAATGCGGCTTTTAGCAATCCAGTGGGCCACGACCTCCTGTAGTGGAGCAAAAGGCAGTAAAAGGAAGGAGGAGGTAAGCTAGAGTCTGATGTCTTCAAGTAACACAGCCTTGCAGTTTAGTGAAAACACTCTCTAGGCTAAGGACTGTTCATAAGCCATACCCTGTATTTCTTAAAATGGAAGAGTTGACTTGTCCAGTAGACACTGGCCCAGCCACATACATGTGAATGCTTCATTTAATATCAGCAGATTTTAGACAATTTTATTTGATCAGAAAAAAATTTATTTTGGATACTTTGATGTCTAATGTCAACATGGCTGAATTGAGCAACTGTCTTATTGGCAAAGCACTCCTCATTGACCCTCCTGAATACTAACTGCATGCTTTCATTGAAGCATGGTTAAATGTATGGTGGTGGAGGCTGCTGATAGACATACTAGATAATTCCCAGGACAATTTCAGTGTGGGGATGGTGCAGCAGGCTTTTCTTGTGCTGTTATTGTTATTTATTTAGTAAAAACAAGGTATGTGTGTGTACAGTTCTATGAATTACAACACATGCATAGATTGATGTAACCACCAATCAGGATACAGAACAGTTCTGTCATCCCATAAAATTCCCTCATGCTGCTCCTATTTAATCATACTCTCTCCCACTCCTAACCTTTGGCAACCACTGATCTGTTCTATGTCACTATTGTTTTGCCTCTTCCAGAATGTCACATAAATGGAATCATATAGCATATGACTTGAGATTGGCTTTTTTCACTCACCATAGTGCCTTTGAGTTTCAACCAAATTGTTGCATTTATCAATTGTCTATTCCTTTTTAGTGCTGAGTAGTATTCCATTATAGGGATATACTACAGTTTGTTTATCCATTCATCTGTTGAAAGGTAATTGGGTTATTTCCTGTTTTTAATGATTACTAGTAAAGTTGCTATAAATATCTCCATGTGGGTTTTTGTGTGGACATATGTTTTCATTTTTTAAAGCAGATACCAGGAGTGGAACTGTTAGGTCATGTGGCAATTACATGTTTAACTATATAAGGAACTGTCAAGTAGTTTTTCAGAATGGGTGAACCACTTTGCATTCTACCAGTAGTGTATGAGAAGTCCAGTTGTTCCTCATCCTCATCAGCACTTGGTATTGTCAGTATTTTTTCTTTTGGCCCTTCTAACAATGTGTAGTGGTATCTCATCATGGTCTTAATTACATTTCCTAATGACTAATGATGCTGCTCACCTTTTTATGTGATTATTTGCCATCTGTGTATCCCCTTTGCTGCAGAAAGATATGTCAGTCTGCTTCTGTAAGGATTTACAGTCTTGGAAACCCCATAGGGCAGTTCTACTCTGTCCTATAGGGTCACTATGCATTGGAATCGACTTGACGGCAACTTTTTTTCTTTCTTTTATTCCCTTTAGTGACATGTCTTTTCAAGACTTCTGCCCATTTTTTAATTGGGTTTTTGGTTTAGTTAGTGTTGAGTTTAGAGAGTTTTTTTTAATATATATTCGGGATACAAGTCCTTTGTCAGATATGTAATTTGTAAATAATTTCTTCTAATCCAGAGATTGTTTTTTCATTCTTTAAACAGTGACCTTTACTGAACAAAAGTTTTTAATTTTGATGAAGTCCAATTTCTCAATTTTTTCTTTTATGGATCATGTTTTGGTACATGTCTAAAAACATTTTCCATAATCTCAGGTCACAGGGGTTTTTCTCATATGTTTCTTTCTCAAAGTTTCATAGTTTTACATTTAGATCTATGATCCAAATGGAGTTAAATTTTGTGTAAGGTGTGATATTTAGGTCAAAGTTCACACTTCTGCATATGGATATCCAATTGTTCCAACACCATTTACTGAGAAGATTAATATTTCCTCATTGAATTTGCTTTTTACAGTTATGTAAAAAATAAATTGGCCCCATATAGTTATGGATAATTGATTTTTGACAAGCTTGCCAAGTCCATCAATGGGAAACGAATGGTCCTTCCAACAAATGGTGTTGGGATAATGGATTTCCACATGTAAAAGAATAAAGTTGAATCCCTACCTCACGCCATATACAAAAGTAACTCAAGGATCAGTGACCTAAATAATTGAACAAATAATGGCTGCAAACTTCCCAAATTTGACGAGAGACGTAAACCTACAGATTCAAGAAGATGAGCAAACCTCCAACAGGATAAATTCGAAGAAAGCCATGCCAAGATCCATCATAATTAAACTTCTGAAAACTAAACACAAAGGCAAAATCTTGAAAACAGCTAGAGAAAAATGATACCTTACCTATAAGGGAAAAAACAATTTGAATAACACTAGATTTCTCATCAGAAACTATGGCGGTCAGAAGGAACTGGCACAATATTTTTCAAGTGCTGAAAGAAAAGAACTGTCAATGCAGAATCCTACGCTCTGTGAGGCTATCCTTCAGGAATGAAAGGACAATTAATACATTCTCAGATAAAGAGAAACTAAGAGAACTTGTTACCAGCATACTCTAAAGGAATGGCTAAAGAAAATTTTCTAAAGTTATCTAAAGGATAAAAGAAGGAACCTTGTAAAATCAGTTAGAAAGAAAGAACATAAGTGAAATATGGCTAAATACAGTTACTTTTTCTTCACCTCTTGAGTTTTCTAAATCATGTTTGACAGTTGAAGCAAAAAATATAACACTGTCTGATGTGGTTCTGAATGTCTACAGAAAAAATATTTAAGACAATTATAAATGAAGGAGGATAAAGGGATGTAAAGGATGAAAGGTAAATTTTCTGTACTTCACTTGAACTGGTGAAATGATAACAGTAGACAGTAATAGTTTGTATATATATATATATGTGTGCATGCATATCATTATATGTATGTATGTATATATGCATACGTATGTATGTACACATCCATACATATGTGTATATGCATCTATATACATATATGTAATATAATACCTTGAGCAATGACTAAAAAAGTTATACTAAGAGATACACTCAAAACACTATAGATAAATTAAAATAAAGTTCTAAAAATGTTCAAGTAATCCACAGGAAGGCAGGAAAAAAAAAAACAAGGAAATGAAAAACAGAAAACAAACAGAAAAAATAAAATGGCAGACTTAAGCCCAAATCCAAACCAAAAAACCAAACTCACTGCCGTTGAGTCGATTCCGACTCATAGCAACCCTACAGGACAGAGTAGAACTGCCCCATAGGGTTTCCAAGGCTGTAAATCTTTACAGAAGCAGACTGCCACAGCAGAGCAGCTGGTAGGTTCGAACCACTGACCTTTTGGTTAGCAGCTGAATACTTTAACCACTGTGCCACCAGGGCTCCCTAAGCCCAAACATATCAATTAATATATTAAAAGTAAATCATCTATGTATACTAGTTAAAAAGACAAAGTTGACAGAGTGGATTAAAAAACATGTCTAAAAGAAACTTCAAATATAGTGACAGGCATTTTGAAAGTAAAAAAATGAAAAAGATATATCAGGACAACATTAATCAAAGGAAAGCAAGAGTAGCTATACAAATATCAAATACAGTAGATTTAGAGCGAAGAAAATTACCAGAGACAGAGAAAGTCATAGTGATAAAAGTCAATCCATCAAGACAAGCAATACTAAGTGTGTATGCACCAAGCAACAGAGCTGCCAAATACATGAAGCAAAAACTGATGGAACAGAAAGGAACAGTAGACAAGCTCACAATTATAGTTTGAGACTTCAACACTCCTCTCTCAACAACTGATAGAACAACTAGACAGAAAATGAGCAAGTGTATAAAGAAACTCACCAACACCATTAACCAACAGGATCTAATTGACATTTATAGAACACTCCACCCAACAGCAGAATAGACATGTTTTTCAAGTTCCCAGAAAACATACACTAAAATAGACTATATCCTAGGCCATAAAACAAACTGCAATAAGCTTAAAATAACTGAAAGCATACCTAGAGTGTTCTCCAACAATGGAATCAACACTCCATAATGGAATCAAACTAGAAATCAATAACAGAAAGATAAGAAGAAAACTTCCAAGCCCTTGGAAACTAAACAACACAATTCTTAATGGTCCACAGGTCAAAGAGGATGTCTCAAGGGAAATAAAAAAAAAAAGATACATAAAACTGAATAAACAAGAAAATGCAATATGTCAAAATCTGTGGGACACAGCTAAAGCAGTGCTGATAGGGAAATTTATAGCACTAAAGGCATACATAAGAAAACAGAAAAGTTTCAAATCAATATTCTATACTACCAACTCAAAAACCTAGAAAAGGAAGAGCAAAATAAACTCAAAGCAAGCAGAAAGGAAAAAATAAACAACAGAAATAAAAAATTGAAAACAGAAAAACAATAGAGAAAAATCAATGAAACAAAGATCTTGTTAAGTCCTAACATATCAACTATTACAGGAAAACCTGCGAAAGCTGGAACCTGGGTAAGGCGGAAACATGTCAAAGAAACAGAGCTCAAAAATTTTCCATTAAACGAGCAATAGGAAAGTTAAGACCGCACCCTGTCAAAGGCAGAAAACTTGCAAGATCCAGAAAAACAGGGCAGTCTCGTCAAGTTGCGGATCCCATAGGTTTCACTATATATTACATAATTTCATATATTAACAATTAACACATATTCTTTGAAGAGATCAATACAATTGACAAACATATAGCAACAATGACAAAGAAAAAAGAGAGAAGACACAAATTACCAATATCATGAATGAAACATCAAAATGATAATTAGGGAATACTATGAAAAACTCCATACACATAAATTTGACATCTTAGATGAAATGGGCCACTTCCTCAAAAAACATAAACTACCACAGCTCATCCAATATAACATAGATGATTTTATTAGCCCTATAGCTATTAATTTATAATTTAAAAACCGTACTAACACACCAACATCTCCAGTCCCAGATGATTTCACTAAAGAACCCTACCCAGCCAAAAAAACCCCATTGCTGTCAAGTCTATTTCGACTCATAGCGACCCTATAGGACAGAGCAGAACTGCCCCATAGGGTTTCCAAGAAGCACGTGGTGGACTCGAACTGCTGACATTTTGGTTAGCAGCTGTAGGTCTTAATCACTACACCACCTGGGTTTCCAAAGAACCCTACCAAACATTTAAAAAAGAATTAACACCAATTATACACAATCTCTTTCAGAAGACAGAGGGAAGGGAACACTTCCAATTCATTTTGAGACGCTATCACTGCCGTTATACCAAAACGAGACAAAGATGGCAAAAACGGAAAAAAAGAAAGAAAACCACAGACCAATATCGCTTATGAAAACAGTGGCAAAAATCCTTAACAAAGTATTCGCAAATAGAATTCAGTAATATATAAAAATAACTATACATTATGACGAAGTGGGGTTTATACCAGGGACGCAAAGCTAGTTTAATATTCCAAAAAATGATGAAAAAACATCCTATCAGAGACTCTTTGGGACACATGATGAGGAAACTCTTCTTGACACCAAATATACAATTCATAAAAAGAAACATTGATAAATTGGACTCATTAAAATTAAACACTTTTGGGAAATAACAAATGTTGGAGAAGCTGTGGGGAGATCAGAACTCTTATGCCCTGCTAGTGGGAATGCATAATGATACAACCATTTTGGAAAATGATATGGCGCTTCCTTAGAAAGCTAGAAATAGAAATACCATTATGATCCAGCAATCCCACTACTAGGAATATATCCTAGAGAAATAAGAGCTGTCACATGAATAGACATAGGCACACCCATGTTCACTGCAGCATTGTTCACAATAGCAAAAAGATGGAAATAACCTAGATGCCCATCAACAGACGAATGGATAAACAAACATGGTACATACACACAATGGAGTATTATGCAATGATAAAGAAAAACGATGAATCTGTGAAGCATCTCATAACATGGATCAAACTGGAGGACATTATGCTGAGTGAAATAAGTCAATCACAAAAGGACAAATATTGTATGAGACCTCTACTGTAAAAACTCATGTAAAAGTTTACAGACAAAATGAAACAATCTTTGTTGGTTACGAGGGATGAGGGGGTGGGGGGCAATACTAAACAGACAATAGATAAGTGGTAACTTCGGTGAAGGGTAAGATAGTACACAATACTGGGGAAGCCAGCACAACTTGTACAAGGCAAGGGCATGGAAGCTCCATAGACACGTCCAAACTCCGTGACGGACTGAATTGCTGGGCAGAGGGCTGTGGGGACCATGGTCTTGGGGAACATCTAGCTCAACTGGCATAACACAGTTTATAAAGAAACTGTTCTGCATTCTACCTTGGTCAGTAGCATCTGCGATCTTAAAAGCCTGTCAGCAGCCATCTAAGATACTCCAATTGTCTCAACCCTTTGGGAACAAGGGAGAATGAAGAAAACAAGATGCAAGGAAAAGATCAGTCCAAAGGACTAACGGACCACAACTACCACAGCCTCCACCAGACTGAGTCCAGTACAACTAGATGGTGCTTGGCTATCACCACTGACAGCTCTGACCAGGATCACAACAGAGAGTCCTGGACAGAGCTGGAGAAAAATGTAGAACAAAATTTTAACTCACAAAAAAAGAACAGAGACTTCTGGCAAAATGGCGCTCTAGGGAGAAGCACCATGCCATCTCTCCACAGGGAAGAACCGAAAAACTAAGCCGAACAGAGAAAACAACAATCCTGAAACCCTAAAACATCAAATGAAGAGATGAACTCAGCCAAGCACCAAATGGAGTGAGAAAACTGAGAGAACAGAGAGCGAGGAGAGATTCATGCAGAGGTCCCCTACCAGCTAACGCAGCGTGGATCTGCCATCTTGGACTCCTATCAGAGACCAGCAAATGGTACGAGAAGGCAGCTTCACGGAGCATCCAATGGGAGACAAAACAACCGGTAATTTGCGATATACGTTTTCCCACCCCCCACCCTTTTTCACACCCACTTGGCCTCCTCTGCTTCCCACGGCCACCATCTCTTGTCCAGGAAACACCGGCTGCTTGGATTCCACACACCCGAATGGGCTGGCGCTCTGAGTGCCATTTGTTGGCTGCTGGTGTTGCTTTTTTCCGCTTCTTTTGATTTCTTCCTTACCTCTCACCACCTCCCCCT
>NW_004444020.1:2757180-2775831 GCF_000243295.1 Trichechus manatus latirostris
TGGTTCAGCCAAAGATTAGACAGCCCCATAAAACAAAACAAGACTAATGGGGCACAACAGTCAAGGGACAAGGACTAGAAGGGAGGAGGGGACTGGAAAGCTGGTAATAGGGAATCCAAGGTTGAGAAGGGATAGTGTTGACATGTTGTGGGGTTGTTATACATTGTCAAAAAACAGTATGTGTACTGTTTAATGCGAAACTATTTGTTCTCTAAACCTTCATCTACACTACAATTAAAAAAAAATTAAACACTTTTGCTCTGCAAAAGACCCTGTTAAGAGGATGAAAAGACAAGCTACAGTGTGGGAGAAAATATTTGCAAACTGCATACAAAGAACAATATCTAGAATACATAAAGAATTCTCAAAATTCAACAGTAAAAAATAGACAATCTAAACAGAAGATGGGCAAAAGACATGAAGAAACATTCCACCAAAGAGGACATACAGATGCAAGTAAGCACATGAAAAGATGTTTAGCATGATAAGCCATTAGCGAAATGCATATTAAAACCACAACAAGCTATCATTACACACCTATTAGAATGGCTAAAAAAAAAAAAAAAAATACAACACCAAACGCTGGCAGGGATACAGAAAAACTGGATCACTCATACATTGTTGGTGAGAATGTAATGGAATAGCCATTCTGGAAAAATAGTTCGGCAGCTTCTTAAACACCTAAATATTGCAACTACCATATGACCCAGCAGTTGCACTCTTATAAAATGTTTATAGCAGCTTTATTTGTAGCAGCCCCAAACTGGAAACAACTCAGACGTTCCTCAGTGGGTGAATGGTTAAACAAACTGTAGTATATCCATGGACTAATACTCAGCAATAAAAAGGAACAAACTATTGATACACGAAAACCCTGGATGAATATGCAGAGAATTATGCTGAGTAAAAAAGGCCAATCCCCAAAGGTTATAGAATGTAGGATTCCATTTCTATAACGTTCTTGAAATGACAAAATTATAGAAATGTAAAACAGATTAGTGGTTGCCAGAAGTTCAGATGTGGGTGGGAGTGGGTGAGAAGTGGGAGTGGCTATAAAAGAACAACAACATAAGAGATCCTTTGGTGATGGAAATGTTCTGTATCTTGACTGTATCAGCGACAATATCCTGGTTGTTACATTGTAGTATAGTTTAGCAGGATGTTACCATTGGGGGAAAGTGATTAAAAGGTACAAGGGATCTTTCTGTATTATTTCACCAATTATTGCTTACATCTGCTTGTGAGTTTATATTTGCATTTGCACGTGAGATACAAATTATCTCAAAATCCAACTCAAAATGCTGTTGTTAGGTGCTGTTGAAGTCATTTCCAACTCATAGCAGCCCTATGTACAACAGAATGAAACAATGCCCAGTCCTGTGCCATCGTCACAATATCTCAAAATAAAAGGTTTAATTTTTTAAAAATTAATACTTCTTATGGATTGAATTGGGTCCCCCCCAAAAAATGTGTGTCAACTTGGTTAGTCAGTCCATAATTGTCTACCATTTTGTCATCTGATGTGATTTTCCTATGTGTTATAAATCCTACCTCTATGATATTAATACTAATGAAGCCCTGGTGGCATAGTGGTTAACAGCTTGGCTGCTAACCAAAAAGATTGGCAGTTCGAATCCACCAGCTGCTCCTTGGAAACCCTACGGGGCAGTTCTACTCTGTCCTATAGCGTCGTTATGAGTTGGAATTGACTCAGCAACAGGTTTGGTTTGGAGCCCTGGTGGCGCAATGGGTAAGAGCTCGGCTGCTAACCAAAAGGTTGGCAGTTCAAATCCACCAGCTGCTCCCTGGAAATGCTATGGGGCAGTTCTACTCTGTCCTACAGGGCTGCTATGAGTTAGAATTGACTTGATGGCCATGGCTTTGGTTTTTTGTTGTTTTATGATGTTAATGAGGGGGGATTAGCGGTAGTTATGTTAATGAGTCAGGACTCCATCTACAAGATAAGGTTGTGTCTTAAGTCAATCTCTTTTGAGATACAAAAGAGAGAGGCGAGCAGAGAGACGAGAGACGTGGGGACCTCAAAGGACATACCACCAAGAAAGCAGTGCCGGGAGCAGAGTATGTCCTTTGGACTTGAGGTTCCTGTGCTGAGAAGTTCCTAGACCAGGGAAAGACTGATGACAAGGATCTTACCCCAGAGCCGACACAGAGAGAAAACCTTCCCCCCTGGAGCTAGCTCCCTGAATTCAGACTTCCAGCCTCCTCGACTGTGAGAGAATAAATTTGTTTGTTAAAGCCATCTGCTTATGGTATTTGTTACAGCAGCACTAGATGACAAAGACAGTACTTTAAAAAATTTGTCTTAATGAACATTCTCTGAGTTTTTTCCACTGGCCAAAACTTGGAAGAGAAGTGGGGGAGACAAGTGGAAGAATATGGAGACCAAACTTTACCATAAATCCCACAAGCAACTAAACACTCAGAATCCAGCAGTGAAACCCAGGGGGCATGACTAGTGCTTCCAGTTGGCCGTAATGGGATTTTCGGTTCCTAGTTCTAAACATAGAACTGGTGTTTACAATGGAGAATAATGTTTGTTAATATAAGGTTGACCAACAGACAATTACAGTGCTCAGATTCCAGCCACAGCCATTTTTTATGCTAGGTCACGTTTGTACACTTCTTCAACGGGCAGATGTTTGATCAGAATTTTGATAGAGCAGTGATGTTCAATATGATAATCATTAACCACATGTGCCTACTGAGCATTTGAAATATGCCTAGTCTGAATTGAGATGTACTATAAGTGTAGAATGCACATTCAATATCAAATAATCAGCATAAAAAATAAAATATCTCGGTAACATTTTTATATTGGTTTCATATTGAAGTGAAAACGTTTTAAATATTTTGGGTTAAATAAAATATATTATTAACATTAATTTCACCTATTTCTTTTGACTTTTTAAAATATGGACACTAGAAAATTTAAAATTACATTTGTGGCTACAATATGTTTCTACTGGACAGCACTGTCCTGCAGGGTGATGCGGGGCTCTGAAAGAACAACTCCAAACATGCTGCCAGCAGAATGAGTCTTGTTTTTGCTGGCTGTAGATTGGGTAATGATAACTGCATGAACAGACCCAAAATGCATTTACTTCTCAGTTTTAGAATAAAGGAAAGTGTTCTTAGCTGGGTTTCTATGGACTGAAAAGCGTTAAGTGGGTGTAAACTGAGTGCTCTAGGGGACTGCCACATTTAATTATTAAGATGAAACTTGGATCTAGAACCTTTTGCTTCAGAGCCTGGAGCAGTTTATGAGGCAGCTGGAAGGAGTCTGCCATTTCAGGGAAATGGAATGTTACTTTCACTGAATTTAAAAAAAAAAAAAAGAACACAAAAACCTGGCCCAGATTTTTGTTCATGACATGCTCATATATCTCTTTTGCTTCTGCCAAATCATTTCCTTTGTGCCAGATGCAAGAAGTTTCCCGTGAGGACAGGCCTATGTATGAAAAGCCCAGGCTTGTTCTCCATGATACACTAATTTTAAAAGGCAGGAGGGAAATTTCCCGGAAAATAACTGTCATCCAGCATGGCCTGAAACATTACTCATGACAGCTGCACTTAGGCAGAATGCTTCTACGTGTCAAGATGCCTGTCCCTCAACTTACTGTGTCCTACTGTCACCCTCCTGCAGGGTGTGGCTGGCAATCTTGAAAAGAGAAAAGGGTAGGCAGTGATAGTTGGTGCCATGAGTAACTGTTTAACCCTACTCCAGCAGCAGCATGGGCTGTATCCATGCCCCAAATGTTCGCATCTTCTTATTTCCTCACACAGTAAAAGCTGAACGTTTGCCTTTGTTGCATATTAAAGGAGTTCCCCACAAATTATTCCTATCTGCGGTGCCATAAAGCAGGCTGTATTTTTCTAGAAGAAAAATGTTGCAAATAAATCACAGATATGCTGAATAATGGAGCCCTGGTGGTGCAGTGGTTAAGAGCTCAGGTTGCTAACCAAAAGGTCACCAGTTCGAATCCACCAGCTGCTCCTCGGAAACCCTATGGGGCAGTTCTACTCTGTCCTGTAGGGTCGCTGAGTTGGACCAGACTTGACAGCAATGGTTTTTATGCTGAATGTCACAAAAAGGAAGATAAGCCTATAAGAATTTAAGATAAAAAATATACCTCAAATTTTATAAAACAGTCACAAATGTATTTTACAAGGAGCCCAATGTACTAAAATATACACATCTAGCAAATACAATTATATCCCCATAAATCTGACCTCATGTTAACATGTTA
Source organism: Trichechus manatus latirostris (assembly GCF_000243295.1). Taxonomy (NCBI): domain Eukaryota; kingdom Metazoa; phylum Chordata; class Mammalia; order Sirenia; family Trichechidae; genus Trichechus; species Trichechus manatus. The sequence continues at coordinate 2,761,449 of NW_004444020.1, forward strand.
GCAATAGTAAGTATTAACTATTTGAATATAATTTTTCTTGCCTTCTTAAAATCTAGAAGAACTTTTTGGGAGAAGATTTGGACATTCTAGTTCACTTAAGATCCTCAAGGAAATCTCAGACGATACCATCTTTATCCTCTTAATAAATATCTCCTAATTTTGATTACGTTGTCTATGTAACTATATTGTTTATAGCACTTTGTAAACAACAGACTCAGAAGAATAAAATTTATAGATGAAAATTCAAAAAATCATGGAAAGTCCCACCAAATGTTGCTGTCACTTCTACTTGTGTCTCTCCAGTGACAGAGAACTCATGTCCTCCTGAAGCAGTTCACTCCATTTTTAGAACTATCGGAACGTTTCTCCTCCCACTGAGCTTTAGGCTGTTTTCCCATGCCATCTACTACCCTATCCTTATCTGTCCTAATTCCTCCTGGAAAGCCAAATGACAAATCCAGTCCTGCTTTATTCTGACATCTGTCTCCATGTCCATGGAGAGTGCTAATGTACCAGGTTCTCTAGAGAATTAGTCTGGGAAAGTTGAAGAAATTGGCCACGCTCTGTGTGCTGAGGTAATGAAGCTCTTTAGGAACTATTTCATCTTTCACAAGATAAACACCTCTCATCAGACTATATTTAAATACAGACATAACATTTTGTGGAAAAGAATCACCTCGTTCATGTACAGTAAATCTCTTTATGACCAAGTAATATTGTTTTTGTTCAAGGTTAGTGTGGTGAATTGGGCTACAATAAATTTAAAAAATTAATTGTCCTTACATGTGCAGATAGTTTCTTCTTAAAGGTCACCCGCTGTGTTGCACGTTCACACATGATCTGCAGAACACGTTCAGCCAAACCTACTGTTCTCATGCAGTGGTGGATTCTGCCAGGTCCAAGGCGGCCTTGGGCAATTTCAAATCCCCTTCCTTCACCTATGAAAGAAAGGAGGGCATGAGAAAGCCATGGCCCATTCCTGTTGTTATTTACACAAATCCTAGGAAAATGTTGAGCTGCCCTCAATAAAAATCACATTCTGGCAGGGAAGAAGTCAGTTCTAAAATAAGGCTCATTATACATATATGGGAATTTTGATTGCTATGATTTTTAAACCACCATCAATAAACATATCAACCAAATCCAAAACTATCTCTTGGGTACCTACTATGCATAAGCTACTGTATTAGTGTCACAGTAGTTACAAAGGTGGGCAAGCCACCGTTCCGGACACTCAGGAGTTTAAAATCCAGAAGTTGGGGCAAGGATGCTAGGGAGAAGGGCTATAGAGAGAGACCAAGAAAGACAAAGGAAGGAGAGATTGTCTGTTCCCCACTGTAACCTTAGGGTCTGGCAGGTATCAGGAGCTTATTGAGTTGATAGATGAGTCTGAATGGGGTAAGGAACACAAAAACCTCCCTGGCAAGAGAGGACATATAGAATATTCTTTGAAAGTCAGGTAGGATTCCAATAAGCAGGAGGGTGGAGTCCTTCCAGCCATACAATGTCAAAGTTATTTTATGCTCTCAACTTGTATAAAGGACTTGAATTCAGAAAATGAAGTTTTCTTAAAATAAATAGAGGCCTGCTTGAGAGATCATGTTTTAGGAAAAAGCGTGTTTCCCTGAATTGCATGATTTTTTATTTAGCTATGTTCTCAATTGATGTGCTATACAAAAACACATCCAAAACTTAAATAAAACCTTATTATTTTATGGAAGGAAATCTACAAAATAGAAATTTTTTTCCTTGATAAATAGAGTAAATGAGAAGTACCTAAACTAAAGTAGGCTGCATATCTTTTTCAGATTAAGGCCTAAAAATATTTTAATCCACAATTCAGGAGAATAATTCTTCCAAACTTATCTTACCTAGTATTAAATTGGTGACAGGAACTCGCACTTGATTAAAATGGACCTCAAAATGTCCTCCATGAAAATTATCTATAAATTAGAAAATAAAATTTTAAGAAGCAAAATGTGTTGACAAAAGAATTAGCCACACATAATTAATCTGATTAAGTGAAATCATTCAAAGAAGGTAAGATTTAGAAGTCCCTGGGTATCACGGACATTTCTAGGTAGACCTTAGCCCTGAGACCCTAGCACCCAGCAGCCCAGAAAACTCATCAACTGTTCAGTTTGGAAAAGATCTTAGACATCCTTTGATCTAGAGGTTTTCAAATCCATTCTCTAAAGTCCTAGTGCTATGAAAAAAGGAAGACTGGGCTCCACAGCTCCAACTACATTATTTTATTATTGTTTCTTCTTGGAAATCTTTTATATATTGTTGTTCTTGTTAGGTGCCATCGAGTTGATTCTGACTTATAGTGACCCTATAGGCTTCCAATAAAATTTTGCTTGGGGAAAAAAAAAAGTTTTAATGATTCAAAAATTGAAAGTGAGTAATGTGATTCAAGTTTCTCATTTTATCATTGCGAAAACCTGTGCCCAAAGATGAGAAGAGCTGCTCAAGGGGATGGAGCAGGATCAGCATTAGTGATGAAGCAGAGACTAGGCCTGCAGGTATGATTACTCCCAGTCTAGGCTTGTTCCACCATGTGTTCACCTCTTGAAAACGCTCTGACATTTGAATTACGGAGACTGTGATTGTTACGGTTGTATGTCAACTTGGCTGGGCCATGATTCTCAGTGGTTTGGCAGTTGTAATGTAGTTTGGCAGTCATATAATGATATGATCACCTCCATGATAAAATCTGATATAATGTGATCACCTTCATGATGGGATCTGCTGTGAGTAGCCAATCAGTTAAAAGACAGTTTCCTTAGGAGTATGGCATGCATTCAACATAGGTGGACCCTCTGGCAGGGCTCATGGGCTTTTGCTCACTCTGGATCCTGCAGCTGGCTCCTGTTTGTCTGACCTCTGGTTCTTGGGACTTGAGCTAGCAACTCACCTGTCGTCTTGCCTGGCGATCTTGGGATTCATTGGTCTTCACAGTCTGTGAGCCAGAGCTCTGCTGTCTGACCTGCTGATCTTGGGTTCATAAGCCCCTGTGGCTACCAGCCTCTCCCTGAATTAGAAGGAGCCTCCAGCCTGACCCACAGACTTGGGGTGTTCCAACCTCTAAAACTGCATGAGCCATTTCCTTGATATAAATCTTTCTCCCTATATATTTATATGCTTTACTGGTTTTGCTTCTCTAGAGAACTCAGCCTAAGATAGAGACTGAGAACACATTCATGCATTTGCCTTGCATCATACTTCCTCCTTGCCAAGTTGTGGAGATAACCTCACACCCTTTTCCCGTCACTAGACATGAATAATCAACCTTCTCCACACTGTTTCTTTTGGCCTTGGGCATAAGCGCTGGTGGATTTGTCAGACTGAAAATTCAAACACAGGCTTTGTGATGGAGGGTATTTGCAGCCAACATATAATTTAAACCCATTTTGGGGGTCTTTCAAGGGCATGGCTCTGCAATCCAACACGTCCCCATGAACAATTTGCTCTAGTGAGCTTGTTCATCCCCGTCTTGCCACCACGCTTAACCTGTGACTACATCTGTTGCATCCTACAGAAGGTGATGATGTCAAATGTTCTATAAACTTCAAGTCTTGTCCCTGCTATTGGGCATTTTCATCAGCCATATTCAACCATAAAGAAAGCCAGGGTCACCACAGAACCTGAAGTGCAATCAACTTTTTTCATAACATTTATCACCTTCTAACATGCTATATAATCTACTTATTTATACATCTGTAGTTATTGCCTAAGGAGCCCTGGTGGTGCAGTGGTTAATGCATGGCTGCTAACCGAAAGGTGAGAGGTTCAAACCTACCACTTGTTCTGCAGGAGAAACATGTGGCAGTCTGCTTCCGTAAAGATTTCAGCCTTGGAAACCCTATGAGGCAGTTCTACCCTGTCCTATGGGGTCGCTATGAGTTGGAATCAACTCAACGGCAACAGGTTTGGTTCTGGGTTAGTTATTGCCTCTCTCCTTTCACCAGCATGTAAGCTCCATGAGGGCAGGAGTCTTAGCCTATTCTATCTGCTGGTGTATTTCAAACACCTAGAACAGTGTTCAGCACTCAGTAAATACCTACTGAGTGAGTGACATGAGTAGCCTGGATACAATGGACATGTGCACAGGGTGGGTGGCAGCATATACAAGTGAAGTGTCTTTCCTTCTTAGCAGCTCCACCCAAGGACAGAAAGAAGGTTTTATATTCAAGTTTTATAGTTTTATATTCAAACATGTCAAAACTGACTACTTATTAACAGTTTTTATAGGTTGACTAATTAAGAAAGCTAAACTTGGAAACAAAAATGAATTTCCATGTGGATTTCTGAATTGCATTTATCTATGTCTATTTCATTAATCCATTCTCACAGATGACAGAGAGAAGACTGGCAGAGTTGCTATTCCTTGAATACAATCTGCCTTTCCAAAAAAATAAATAAAATGAGGTAAAGTGATACACTACCTCTTATTTTACTTGCCTTATTCTGAACTCCACCAGCATTTATATTAAGACATTTGTCAGGGCCAAAGTGATTTCTAAGAACACATCTCATACATTAAAATGCTATCGATCCCTTCAATTCCTTTCAATGCTTGCTAATGTGTGGACATGTTTATCGAGTACTTACCCATGTAGCCAAAAACTGACAAAGGCCTTATTACTTCTACTCCAGGTGTGTTGATTGGAACAAGAATCATGCTGTGTTGTTTGTGTCTAATCAAAAGAAAAACATGTTAGGAAAAGTCTACTAAGAGGAAAAATAAAACAGATGTTAGGTGGAGTTGCAATTTTCTTTTTTGGCGTTATCACATAAGCAGTGATGCCTGAAATGGGAGGCATCTAAAAGACATACACTGAGCACAGCCTGAGACAGGCTGTGATCTGGAACAATAACAGTGATTTGCAGATAAGTGAAAGTTGTTTGACAGAGGCTTCTCTTGATTGCTCAACGTTGGCAACTGGGAACTGAAATTAAACATTTAAGACCACCGCTTTTTACCTAGACATCTAGTCATTTAATTACTATAGACACTATAGAAAAATTTTATACGTCCTATAATCTGTCCCAAACAGCTTTAAGAATACAGCAATATTTTTTAATGCAGGAAATTCCACAGCAAAGAATGCACAGAAACACTCCCTAAAATGTCTTCCAAATACATTTTTCAGCAAAATAACTGTGAAATATGAATGTGACATTTAATTTCACAATAGACTCCATATCATTATGATTTGTGAGTCCAAACATTGCATTTTAACTAAATTAAGTAGATAGAGAGAAAGATTAACCCGTATTCCTACATAGACTTCTCAATCAGTATTGTTTTACTACCTGGACTCAGAAGAATTTTCAGTTCTTCCCATAACAATTGCAATTTTGCAAGTTGGACTTCCAACTCCTAAAACAGGGGAAAAATGAGAATACATCATAAAAGGAAACTTCTAGTCTGACATTTCACCCTGAAGTTTCTAAGCTTTCCAAATTGATTCCCGGCAAATAACAAATAAAGAGAAAAATTCTTGATTTGTTACAAAAAAAACATAATGCTTATATACAAAACCGAACCTCACTCAAGACAAAATGACTAGGCAAGGCCAAGAACAAACTGCCATCAATGAGAGCTGCTGCACAAAAATAACCAGAAGTCACAGAAGTCATGTAGCAGCTGCCATCCTTAAGATAAAATGAAGGCTCTCACATTCAAACCATTTCAGATATCAACCATGCTAAAAAGGTGGTGAAATTCTTGTAAAGTATTTCCTCCTGTGTAGGTCTCATATTTTCTGACACATGGACAAGAAGGCACTAAAATTCATATGCTATTTATTTCTCAACCAGTGGCTGAAAAAAACCTAATTTCCCAAGAAAGGGAGCTGGGTGAGGGTGAATTTGCTTGAGGATTCTCTGCACCTATCCTGACTCATAGTGAACCTACATGACAAAGCAGAACTGCCCCCAAAGTGTTTCCAAGGCTATAAATATTTATGGAAGCAAACTGCCACATCTTTCTCCCATGGAGTAGCTGGTGGGTTCAAACCGCCGACCTCTTGGTTAGCAGCTGAGCGCTTAACCACTGTGCCACTAGGGCAAAGTGGCAAATGGGTTTGGTTTTGGTTTTTCATACCTATCCCAGACTATGTCATTCACCCCTGTTACACATGGAGCAGCTGAAAAGGGTACCTGGAGATGTCTGCATATATGAGGCTCTGAACTCATCTTCAGTAAGCCCAGGTTCTTATTATTAAGAGTCAGAAATTTTAAAATATTCTGTTACTCTCACTTTAATTCAAACTTTTATTTTATCACAGTTTGGGGATCTGTGGCAGTCCCCCAAAGGGGCCTTCTTGCAAAAATACATTTCATTTTCACCAGTAAATCTCACCACCTGGTCCCTCAGGGAAAATATCATTTAACTGGCTTTTCAATTACAAGGCCATAAACAACTGGATCAGATTAAGTTAAGCATATTTGTTCAAGGCCTTAAGTTATCAGTCGTTTTTTTTTTAATTTCTTATAAAAAGTGGTTTCAAGAAATTTGAAACACATGAAGATTCAATGAGAAATGTTAGGAATTATATTAAATAGTTGAATAACACCATGAAATCCCAAGTGTTTAAAGAATAAGCTCCACAGAGCACATTAACGGACACTGCAAGGAGGTAAAAACCAGACTGTGGAAAATCTACAAAACCAACAATTCAGTTTCCTTACAAATTAAACTGTAATAGAAAGAAAAAGAGAGATGGAAGGGGATCTTATGGATTAAAAGACTCTTAAGAAAGGCTTATCAACCAACAGTAGTTTTTAGACCTTATTTGGATCCTAATTTGAACAATGGCACCTAACAACAACAACAATTTAAACAAATGAACTGTAAAAAAAATTGGCAATTACAAAACAATTAGAAAGTTGAATACTTACTGGATAAGTAATGACATTAAGGAATTTTAGGTGTGCTAATGGTATTGTGGTTTTATTTTTAAAAAAGCCCTTATTGAGATGCATACTGAAATATTTATCAAGGAAATGATATGGTGTCTGGGATTTATTTCAAAATAATATGAGGAGAGGAAGGGATTGGCATAGGGATGAAGCAAGACTGACCTTGAGTTGAAAACTGTTGAATCTCTAAAGCTAGTTAAAGAGAATTCCTGGGAAACATAAACGTGCAGCAGGGATATAAAGGAGAAATATGGGTAGTGTGTGAAAATGTTGGGAAACAGCTCACGTAAGAGTGAACATGAGGAGTTAGGGAGGCAGGACCCAGAGAAAAGAGATACCTTAACTCCTGAGACTGAGAGAGGATTGGGAAAAGAGTGAAGAAACAGTCCCAGCACAAAGATGATTAGGTAAGAATCAGAGGCCAAAGTAAGCAGAGGTAAAGACACCGAAGAGAAGATAGAAGAGTAAAGTTAAAGAGAAAAGATCTACTTTAAACACTAACACTTAAATTTGAAATTTTGAAACTCCTTACACTTGCATATCTGGCTCTATAGAAGAAACAAACAAAATAGAATACATAACTATAGCTCTTGTAGAGCCTTCAGTCTGAAGAGATACTAAACAAACAGAGAAGATACAATGGAAACTATTTAGAATTTCATAAAGTTCAGAATGGAAACCAAATTGGTAACACTTTTAAAACCAACTTGGAGAGATTCGAGATGGCAGAAATATATGTCCCCACTCTCTCCACCCAGAGATACCATTGAAATAAAAATGAAGGCATATCAGAAAAGGAAGCCGAGAAGGTGAGGCAGAGGATTGGGGGTGTTAGTGGTCACCAACAGATAAGAGATTTTAATAAATATCTGGGAAACAGAGGCAAGTTGATCAATAAAATGGACAAAGACACCAGAGCCTAGAAAATGATGTGAGGAAATACAAAGGTGAAGGGTCTGGCCTAAGAGTCAGAAAATATGACTGAAAAGTAGGGTTACAAATGAGGGATATGTCAAAGATTTATAAATGAGCAACTGGCATACCCACAGGCAGGTATCTGAAACTTACCCTCAAGGAGAAAGGTATACAGTGTGTTACAAAGAAACTGAATAAAGTCACTCTGATACTTGGTGGGGAGTGGGGGTGGGGAGTGGGGGTGGGGAGGGGTTATAGCCTGACAGCTGGCTTCCCAACTGCCCACTCTAAAGTAAATTCCAGCCCTGCCTCACCTAGAGTTTCCTAACATAACTCCTACTCAGGAGAAAAACATGGCTGGAAAAGAGCTCTATTTATATTAATAATAGAGAAAACCTTAATCAGCTACCTAAGAATCTCTAGCATGTGAAAAGAATCTGCAGCATTAAAGAGAATGACTCACCAGAATAAACAAACTGTAAACCTCACTCTAAGGAACAAGATAAAAGAAGAACCAGAGAGTCCCTAAAAAACAAAAACAAACTGAACTAAACCAAACAACAAAAACCAGCTAATGTAATCAGAGGCAAACACACTGCAGCCATAAAATCAGAAAAGGATGCTATGAAACAGAAATAATTCAAAAACAAGGAAAAAACACTCTTAGAAATTAACATATGATTGGTAACGCAAAAAGTTCAATAGAAGCACTAAAAATTAAGTAAAGAAAATCTTCCATAAATGGAGAAAAAAGTCAGAGACTGAAAATAAGAGAGCAAAGAGCACTGACAGCCAAAGCAAGAGGTCCAATATCAGAGTAAAAGGAGTCCAAGGAAGAGAAAAGAGAGGGAAAAAGGGGGAAGAATTTATTAAAGAAACATACAGAAGAAAATTTTCTAAAACTGGAAAAAAGAAGTCTTCAGATTAAAGGGTCCACTGACTTGCAAGTAAAATCTCTCTCTAGATATGTGCTTGTAAAATTTCAAAACATCAAAGATAAAAAGAACATCCTAAAAGTTTCCAGAGAGAAAAAATAAGCCACCTACAAAGGAATGAGGATTAGACTGGCATCAGACTTCTTAACATTAACAGAGGATGCTCGATGAAAATGGAGAGTTCAACCTAGAATTCTGTACCATCCAAAATATCAACTTCTGCGAGGGCAGAATAAATATATGTTCAAAAATGCAAGAACTCAGGGAATTGACTTATTATGCATCTTTTCTTAAAAAGTTACATATGTACTCTAGCAAAATAAGTATATAAATCAAGAAAAGGAAAGTCATAAGACCCAAAAGATAGTGGATCCCAGGAAGGCAGTATATGGAAGTCCCAGGTAACTGCACTGAAAAAAACCAAAACAAAACCTGTTGCCATTGAGTCAATTCTGACTCACGGCGACCCTATAGGACAGAGTAGAACTGCCTCATAGGGTTTCCAAGGAGTGCTGGTGGATTCGAACTGCCAGGCTTTTGGTTAGCAGCAGAGTTCTTAACCACTGTGGCACCAGGGCTCCAACTGCACTGAAGCACACCTAAATGGCAATCAATCCAGATTAGACAGGAAGACTAAAGATTCCAAGAGAGAGGTCCCAAGAAAGGGGTGCAATAGAAAGAAAGGCAGAATTTAGAGGTGTGTGTGCATAGGGAGGGAGGATATGAAGCTATAAAAGAAAATAATTTAATGAAATAAAAATGACAATTAGAAACTCCAAGAAAAAAAATATTAATGTACAAGTAAACCATGGTCCAAACAGAAAACAGACGACATTGTGGTATGAAGTCAAGTAATTATAGAGTATATGAAAAGCTATTCTAATTGGCCTATATGCTAGAATCACTATTCTTAGAATGGCCCGGGTGATACTGTGTTGGACCAGTTAAAGAAGGACACAAAATCCAACATACGACTTAGACTAGCACTGAACAATATTTACATAGTTCTGTAAGGTAAGTGTTATGTGTTTGTTTACAAAATTTAGAGTCATCCTGTGATCAACCATGATTATGGTTCTAAGACAGAAAATAAATATTAGCAATCCTGACAATGTAAAAGTAAAAATTGTAGCTGATACAAGGTAGGCTATGGATGGGATACATGAGAGGTAGAGGAGGGGTTAGGGCCCTCATATCCTTACATTATAGAGATTGAAGAGATTCTGTTAAATGAGGATTGTTACAGATTGAACTGTGTCCCCCAAAAACGTGTATCAATTTTGCTAGGCCATGATTTTCAGTATTGTGTGATTGTCTACCATTTTGTCATCTGATGTGATTTTCCTATGTGCTGTAAATCCTCTCAGTATGATGTTAATGAGATGGGATTAGTGGCAGTTATTTTAATGAGGCAGGACTCAGTCTATAAGATTAGATTGTGTTTTAAGCCAATCTCTTTTGAGAGATAAAAGAGAGAAGCAAACAGAGAGATATGGGGACCTCATACCACCAAGAAACAAGAGCCAGGAAGACAGCACGTCCTTTGGACCCAAGGTCCCTGCATTGAGAGGCTCCTAGACCAGGGGAAGACTGATGACAATGACCTTCCTCCAGAGCAAACAGAAAGAGAAAGCCTTCCCTTGGAGCTGATACCCTGAATATGGATTTCTAGCTTCCTAGACTGTAAGAGAATAAATTTTTCTCTGTTAAAGCCACCTATTTGTGATATTTCTGTTATAGCAGCACTAGATAACTAAGACAAGGATGAAGAAAGGGATTTAAAGAGATTTAAAGCTTAAAAAGTAATCAATTAAAAATTTTAAAATAAATATCTACATTAGAAAAGGCAGACAGTTGTAATACAAATGAGCTAAATCTTCATTATTCAAATTGGGGAGTCAATAAATAGTGTTTAAAATGAATAAATCAGAAGAGGGATCAAAGCATTTTACCTGGAATTACAGTGATAACTACAGAACTAAAACTGGAAATTGTTAGAAGAGTTGTCTCTAGGGTACAGTTCTGTCAGCTCTGGAGGAGGTCCTTGTCAACAATCTTCCCCTGGAAGGATGGGAAACAGTCTGATCTTATATGTTTTCTGATTTGTTTCCATATATTAATTGGATAAAAAATATCAATTTTAAAAAACATTTTAAAATTAAAAAACTAGCCTACTATCTTGTAAACAAAAAATGTCAATTATGAGAAGAAGACTGCAATGTTTTCCATATCTCTATTTCCCTGTCTCCTTTTAACCTGGCTGTGTAAGAGCCATTCCCGCATAAGCAGCCGGGTATTCCCCACTTCTTCTACGTGATCATACATAACTCCAAAAACACTACATGTGTACTCTGCCTGATAAAACACTTACGCTGATAAAAACACTTAAAATAGTTTTCATCTGAAAAAGGGAGGGAAGGGGAAGAAGACAGGGTGCCCAAGATGGGTGACTATTCATCCCCACACTGGTGGTAGAACAAGGAAACACCTTAAACTGGCTTAAAGTTTGAATGACAAGACTGAATTCCCCTGACCACAGCCATTAGAATCATCAGAGCATGCACTCATATACACATATGTATGATTTAATCTATGAATAGGAAGGAAGGGAGAGGCTTTTTAACTAACTGGAACAGGAAATACAAAAAGGAAACATTAAATTGGCCATTAGAGGTCACGCTGTAATCAGATAACAAATACGTTAGACAAAATTGTACACCCCGAATGAAGAAAACCAAAGACACAAGGGAAAGACTAGTCCGAAGGACTAATGGACCACAACCACCACAGCCTCCACCAGACTGAGACCAGCACAACTAGATGGTGCCCGGCTACCACCACTGACTGCTCTGACAGGGATCACAATAGAGGGTCCCAGGCAGAGCTGGAGAAAAATGCAGAACAAAATTCTAACTCACAGGAAAAAAAAAAAAACAGACTTACTGTCTGAAGAGGCTAGAGAAACCCTGAGAGTATGGTTCCCGGACAACATTTTAGCTCAGTAATGAAGTCACTTCTGAGGTTCACCCTTCAGCCAAAGATTAGACAGGCCCATAAAGCAAAACAAGACTAAAGGCTCACACCAGCCCAGGGGCAAGAACTAGAATGCAGGAGGGGACAGCAAAGCTGGTAATAGGGAACCCAAGGTTGAGAAGGGGAAAGTGTTGACATGTCGTGGGGTTTGTAACCAACATCACAATATATGCACTATTTGTTTAATGAGAAGCTAGTTTGTTCTATAAGCCTTCACCTAAAGCACAGTAACAAAAAAAAGGTCTTCCCCATGTTTTCCCCCACTTCATGACTTATCGTCCATATTATGCATGAGACAGAGAGCAAAACTGTGTTCCCCACTCTTCTGGGTTTTTTCATTATAGTCTTATTACTAAATCCAATTGTTTTAAATAAAATCAAATAGGAAGCTATTAAACTGAAAAAGGCTGAATCTGTTTCTTATTAAAAGAAAAATATGAGCATTTTCATAAATATAGGTAAGAAAAATGAAATATTGTCTAAGTAGAATATTTTACATTGCCTCCAAAAGTCTGTAGTCTGTGCATTGGCATTACAGGACCTTAATTCAGATTAAATACACTCAGTATTATACTGTTTATATCAGTAAATGGAAGTTTATTAGAATTTCTAGAGTTTGTTCTTCTTTTAAATAGTGATCTCTCTCACTCTCTTTCTCTCCCCCCGGCCTCTGTATTCTGGAACTCCAATTACACATATTTTAAACCTTTTGACATTGTCTCACAGGTCTCTGAGGCTCTCTTTATTTCTTTCAATCTTTTCTTTAAATTGGGTAACTCTTCTTGGTCTATCTTCAAGTTCATTAACTCTTTCCTCTGTCATCTCAATTATGTTATTAAACCCCTTCAGTGAATTTTTTATTTCAGATATTGTATTTTTCAGTTCTAAAACTTCCATTTTTTTTAATGCTTTCTATCTGTTTTCTGATGTTTATCTTTTTATTTTTCTTAACCTCATTGAGCAAATTTATAATTACTGTTGTAAGTCCTTGTCTGATAATTCCAATACCTGAGTCACTCTGAAAATCGGTTATATTTCCCTGGTTCTTAATTTATTGAGTAATTTTAGATTGTATTCTGGATATTGTGATTGTTTTGTTGTGAAGACTCCAAATTCTGTTATATTCCTTCAAAGAGTGTTGATGTTTTTGTTTTATCAGATAAATCACTTCAGTGGAGTCAAATTGCAAAGTCTGTCTCCCCTCAGGTGGATGGGAGATCAAATTTCAGTTTAGTTCTTTCAGCCGCAAGGTGCTTTGAGTCTGCTCTGTGCATGACTTTGGTTGAGGAATCAGCCAGAGACTTGGGCCAAATTTACATGTGAAATCTAGGCCTCCTCTTTTCTAGCTTTCTCCTTTCTGGTAATACCCCCCTTCATCTTCCAACAGCTGTGGCTGCCTAAGACTCTGTCCTCTGGTTTCTCAGAATGGAAAGATGCACATTTTCTAGGGAAGTGTCAGCTTTCCCACAGCATACTATGTCCTCAAGCCAAAGCCAGAGAAATGGGAAACTCACCTTGTTCCTGTCTTTTCTTCCAAATTTGACTTCCCTACAAAATCAGCTTGCCTTTGGTTCACTCCTCAGAAACTTAAGGTAGTTTTTTTTTTTTTTGGTAGCATTGTTATCTGTCGGGAGATCAATCTTAGATGCTTATTCCACCACACCAGGAGTGGAACTCCCCTAGAGTTTTCTCTTTTACATTGCCAAAGACCAGGTCTTCATCTACCCAGTGTGTGAGTTGCTTTTATATATCTATATGTATAGTGCAAAAGGTTAATGTGCTCGGCTGCTAATGAAAGGTTGGAGGTTTGAGTCCCCCTAGACATACCTTGAAAGAAAGGCTTGGCCATCTACTTCTGAAAAACCAGCCACTGAAAACCCTATGGAGCACAGTTTTACTTTGACATGCATGGGTTGTCATTAGTTGGAACTGACTAGACAGCAATTGGTATACCTATTATTACCGTCAGCTGAAGTTTGAGGAATGCAATGGTCATCTCAAAATAGAATCATAAAAATCAAAGGATGGAAAAAATATATCAAGCAAACAGCTACCAAAAAAGAGTAGGAGTGGCAATACTAATCTCAGATAAAATAGACTTTAAAACAAAACCCACCATAAAAGACAAAGAAGGACATTATATAATGATTAAAGGGACCATCCATCATGAAGACATAACCATAATAAACATCTACGCACCCAATGACAGGGCTCCAAAATACATAAAACAAATTCTAACAGCACTGAAAAGAGAAATTGACAGTTCCACAATAATTGTAGGAGACTTCAACACACCACTCTCGGTAAAGGACAGAACATCTAGAAAGAAACTCAACAAAGATACAGAAGACCTAAAGGGTACAATCAGCCAACTTGACCTCGTAGACATATACAGAACACTATACTCAACAGCTGCAAAGTACACATTCTTTTCCAATGCACATGGAATGTTCTCCAGAATAGACCACATCTTAGGCCACAGAGCAATTCTCAACAAGATCCAAAATGTTGAGATAATACAAAGTATCTTCTCTGGCCACAATGCCATCAAGGTAGAAATTAACAACAGG